>NW_020867696.1:0-54492 GCF_003369695.1 Bos indicus x Bos taurus
GAGCTTTTTACAATACACCTCTTTCTCCTAAGTAGACTGCTTGATCTATCTACTCTTGCCCTACCCTGCAAGCCCACTCTTGCCAGATCTTTTCCATGTCAGTAGAAAGCACAGTTTACCCCAGTTGTTCAGGCCCCAAAACTCTCAGTTATCCTTTTTTCCAGTCCTTTTGTTATCCCCTACCCCCCAGCCAATCAGGGAGCAAGTTACTCTTAACTCTGTCTTCAAAATAGGTCCTGAATACAACCATGTCTCAACCTCTTCTGCTCTTACCATCTGGTCTCCGCCGCCTCATCTCTAACCAGGTCTGCTGGAATACCACAGGACTCCTGTCCCACGACGTTTCATGTGTCCTTAGGGTTAGTTCCTAGCTTCCTCATTGCACATCCAGCCACAGCCACGGTTTAGAATATAAAGAAGATACTGAGTTTAAGATTCTGCCCATTTAAATGTTTGGAGTAAATAAAAGTATAGAGAGTTATTGCTTTTTCTGAAAATAGTCTGGAATTTAGATGGCAGTCCATGACCTCCAAGTTTTATTCTCAGAGCGTTATCATTGCACCCTAAACTTAAAGTGATCTGTTTAGCACAAGGGCAAGAACCACAGACCCAACGTCCCTAAGAGTTCGAGGACATTCTTGGAGAGTCTCTTTGAGGTAAACGTACATATAGGAAGAGGAGAAAATTCCTTAATAGGAGCCTTTATAAAGGCTTAACAATTTTAAGATTTTGTTCCTCTATATTTTTTAAAAATTAACCTCTTTATTGACTGACTTGTAGATTCACATGCATATTTAAAATGTAATTCAAAGAACCCATATACGCTTTACCCATTTCCTCAGTGATAACTTGCAAACGTACATGACGTCACAACCAGGATAATAAAGTGGGTACAGTCCACTGACCGTATTCATACTTTCATTTTCCTTGTATTCATTGGTGGGTGTGTATGTATTTAGTTATATAAGATTTGATCACGTGGAGGTTTGTATATTCACCACCCCAATGCAGATCCATTACCACAAGGATCCTTCCTGTTGCCCTTTTATCAATACAACAACACACCCTTCCCTCCCCACACCCTACCTCGTCACCACCTGTGCCAACCACTGATCTGCTTACAGTTTTTAAAAATTTTGTCATTTCAAAAATACAGCTTTGGGAGATTAACTTTTCTCCTTCACAATAATTCCCTGGAAATCATCTAAGTTATTGTTGTGTATCAGTAGTTCATTCATTTTTACTGCTGAGAAGTGTTCTGTAATATTGATAAACCATGAAAGATATTTTGCTGTCTTCAGTCTTGGGCTATTGTGAATAAAGCTGCCATGAACATTCCTGTACAGAATTTTGTGTAGAGATGGTAAGTTTGCGTTTCTCTGGGATAGAGAGTGAAAGAGTGAAATTGCCATTTCGTATGGTAATTAGATGTTGAATGCTAAACTGGTTTTCAGAGTGGCTGCATCATTTGACCTTCCTAGCCAGCAATGGATGTGATCCTTTCTCCCACATTCTTGCCATTGTTTAATAGTATTACCACTTAAAAATTTTTTTGGCTTTCTGTTAAGTATGTGATGTTATCTCATTGTGGCTTGGACTTGCATTTTGCTAATAGCTGATGATGATGTAGTTTTTCATGTGCTTATTTGCCATCTTTATATTATCTTCAGTGAAACGGCCTTTGCCATGGTTTTCATTTGGTTGTTTTTTAAGTGTTGAATTTTGAGAGTTCTTTTATAGATTGTAGTGCTTTCCAGCGTATATGGTTTGAAAGTAGTTTCCCCAAGTCTGTATATTTTTCTTTTTATCCTCTTCCCATGGGTTTCCACAGAGTAAGTTTTTTATTTTGATGCCCAGTTTTTCACTTTCTTTTTACCAATTGTATTTTTGCTATCAGGGCAAGCCATAGATCCCTAAAATTTTCTAAGTTTTCCTAAAGTTTTTTAAGTTTGCATTTAAGTCTGTGATTCATATTGAGTAGATTCTATATAAGATACGAAATTTAGATTGAAGCTCATTTGTGTTTTTGCCTGTGTAGGTCCAGTTGCTTCAGCCTTGTTTATTGAAAAGGCTGGCCTTCCTCCATTGAATTGCTTTTGCACTTTGGTCAAATCAGTTGGGCATACTTGTGTATCTGTTTTGTTCCATCGAGTTATGTGTGAGTCTTTCTTCCCACTTTATTCTTTTGTCAAGATCAATTTTATTTTAAGCTATGCTAGGGCCTGTCCCTTTCCATGTAAAGTTTAGAATACGCTTATCTATAAGAAACTTTTTTGGAATTTTGCTAGAAATAACATTAAACTAGATGGGAATTTGAGGAGGAATGATCTCTTTACTGTGTTGATTTTTCCAAACAATGAACACAGTATGTTTTTCAAGTTTTCTTTGATTTCTTTCATCATTTAAAAAATGTTATCTAGTTATCTATTTTGGCTACACTGGGTCTTTACTGTGGTGTGCAGCCTCCCTAGTTACAGCTCGAGGGCTCTCTCTAGTTGCAGGGTGCTAGCTTCATTGCCCTGGGGCATGTGGGATTTTAGTTCCCCAACCAGGATTAGACCTGAGTCCCCTGCATTGGAAGGTGGATTCTTAACCACTGGACCACCAGGGAAGTCCCATCACCAACTTTTTGATAGAGAAAAAAATTTATTTTATCTATGTTTTTGTTAGAGTATAGTTATTCATCTACTTTTTATAATTTTCAGTGTGCAGATCCTCTACATGTTTGCCAAGTATATGCAGGAGCATTTAATTTTCATTGGCATAACTGTAAATGGTATTATTTTAAATTTTTGTAAAACAAATGTTCAGTGTTTTTATATAGGTCTGCCTCTAATTTTATGTTTTCTTCTTTTATCCTGTGACCCTACTGAACTTGCTTATGAGTTCCAGGAAGGCGTTTTTTGGTAAATTCTTGGGGTTTTTATACATAGTCACATGATCTACAGTGCTTTTTATTTCTTTATTTATTTGTTGCCTTGTTGCAGTAGGTCCAACTTCTGGTACAATGTTGAATACGAATGGTGAGAGCAAACATCCTTGCCTTCTCAGTTTTATCATGGAAACGTTATGTCTTTCACTTTTACATGTGATGTTCGTGCAGGGGTTTTTATTGATACTTTATCAGGTTGATAATAATTCCTAACTTTCCTAGGGTTTTATTTATTTATTTTTGGCTGTGCTGGGTCTTCATTGCAGCACTCGGGATCTTTTTAGTTGAAGTGTGTGAACTCTTAGTTGTGGCATACAAATTCTTCGTTGCATCCTTTCGGTATCTAGTTCCCTGACCAGGAATTGAACCTGGGCCGCTTGTATTGGGAATGTGGAGTCTTAGCCACTGGTCCACCAGGGAAGTCTCTCTTGAGTTTTTTTTATCGTTAATGGATGTAGGGTTTGTCAAATACTTTTCTGTGTCAGTCAATGGGATTATGATCTTTCAAAGCTCGTTGATATATGGTGGGTTATGTTGGTTGATTTCAAATATGGAAATCCTACTTGATCATGGTATATAATGCTTACATACTGTTACATTCAGCTTGCCAATATTTTGTTGAGGATTTTCATGTTGAAGTTCATGGGAGATGTTAGTCTGTAGTTTTCCTTCTGAGTACTGTCTTTGTGTGATTTTGTTACCAGGGTAATTACTGGCCTTATGAAATGATTTGGGTAATAGTTCTTGTTTTCTGGAAGAGATGATATAAAAGTGGTGTTAATTGTATAGATATTTGTAGAATGCTCCAGTAACACTATATGAATCTGGAGATGTCTGTTTTGGCAGCTTTTTAATTATGAGTTCAAGTTTTAATTTTCAGAGTGCTGTTCAGATTATCTATTTCACACTGGTTGAATTCTGGTAGTTTGTAGATTTTGAGAAATTTACCCATTTCCCCCTAACTTTTAACATTTGTGAACATAAGTTGCTGATAGTATTCCCTTATTATCTCTTTAATTGCTGCAGAACGTGTAGTGATAGACCCAGTTCCTTCCTGATATGGATGGTTTGCATCTTCTTTCATTTTGCCTAAGTTAATACAGGTTTATCAGTTCTATTAATTTTTTGAGGAGCAAGTTTTTTGTTTAATTTTTGCTGTGATCTTTATTATTCCTTCAATTTTTATTTTCCTTTTATTCTAGTTTCTTGAGGTAGAAACGTAGATTATTTATTTGAGAGCTTTCCTCTTTTCTGTTGTGTGCCTTTAGGGCTATACATTTTCCTCTGAGCATTCCTATAGCTGCATTCCACATATTTTGATTATATTATATAATTTCATTTTCATTTAAGTATGTATTTTTAAATTTCCCTTGAGACTTTCTCTTTGAATCATGGATTATTAAGAAGTATATTTCCATTTCTCCCCATATATTTAAAAATTTTCTGTTGCCTTTCTGGTCTTGATTACCAATCTGATTCCATTTTTGTCAGATTGCTTTTTCTCATTCAAGTTGTGGGTTTTTTTTTTTTTTTTTTTTTGGTTCTGGGTGTGCTGTGTGATTTGTTTTTTTGTATCCTGATCATTTTGTCTATTATGTTAGGAGAGTCTGAGTCCTATTTAAATATTTTAATGGGCAGTCACTCTGTTTTAGTTTAGCATGTAAGTTCTTTTCTACTTTGTGGAATATGTGTCTAGTGACAGCTTAATTTTCAGAGCCTTTATGGTATTATTTTGGTCTCCTCGATTTATGTGGTACTGCTGGGATTCCCATGTGCTCCTGCTCATGCTGCCAGAGAGTGAGGAATGAGGAAGATCTTTACTTAGGCTAGAGTGTCTCTCAGTGGGAATCTCTGACCCGTAGGGATGAAGAGGCTTCCTGGGGCCGGCTGCTAGTGGCTGGTTAGCTAGGTCCATCTTGCTAGTTCTGCATGACAAATCTGATGTCTCCGATTGGAGTTCTGATGTTGTCAGACAGTTTCCCGTTTCCGATTGCGGATGGACTGAGCCTATTCAGGTAGCCTTCTGTTGCTCAGTTGAGATTTGGAAAACACGAGATCTGGATTGCCTACATTTTTGGATGTGGAGATGTAAGATACCTACTGTGTTACTCTTCTAGTCCTGGAGTCCCAAACCATTTTGCCTTCCTCTTACCACTTTATAGAATTCTCTCTTCATTGTATCTTGCATTCTTAAATGGATTTGTAGTTGTGCCCAGAAAGGAAGACCAGGGAAAAATGGGTCTGTGCCATTTTGTCCAGATTGGACCAAAAATCCCTTGTTCCTGTATTTTTAAAAAGCTGTCAGCATTGATTTTTCTTCCATGCCGACAGTTTTCTTGTTCTGGGAAACAGATGGCTGATTCTTCTGTTTATTCCAACAGGGTTAAAGCTCACAAATGACACTGGAAATGACCCACCTGTATCTCTTCCTACATTAGAGATACAACCATCAGGATGCGAAGTATTAGGAAAGGCCACAATGAAAGATGCTGAGACAACAGTGGGCAAGGAAAATCACGGTGATACATGCAGGGTACGGAAACGACCTCGCAGTCCCGAAGCCCCAGCTCTCTGGTGACGAACTGCACTGAAACTCTCAAAACGGGCCCTTTCCATGAAACTCGAGGAAATTATCTGAGTGCAGCCAACCTGTTGTTTCACTTTAGCCGAAGGAGGGAGCAGAAGGAAGAAATTCTTCATTAGAAACATGAATGATTGACCCTGACCGAAAAGGTAGGAGGCCAGAGGTTGGACTTGCGGGCTGGAGGGAGGCTGTTGCCATGGCATCTAGATATCCAGCCCCTGGGCGGCTTGGGGGAGGAAGGGACCCGTGGAAGCCAGCCTGGAAAGCTGCCGAGCCGAGAGCAGGCAAGGCAGGGTGCACACAGACCCTCTGGACAACCTTGTCATATTTACAACTTGGGGACGAGAGGCGACTTCCTGGGCATCTCCGAGGATCAGCCCATCACCTCGGCCCATGGCCCCAGTAGTGTCACCTGAACACGGGGGAATGGAGGGAAATGGCCCTGGAGAGGCCCTGAGAAAGCCCTAGAAGAGAGCGGATGCTGGCCCCCTTGTCCTCCACCCCTCGAGAGGCAGCCTGGACGGATGGTTGTGTTCTTGGCCCAAGCCCAGGTCTGTCTCTTTTTCAGCCCTTCACAAGACTTCCTCCTGGCGGGTCTCTGGGACTGCTCTCTGCCTGCTCCTGCTGTCTCTCTTGCTCCTCTCCACCCTCCAAAGCTTTGCATCAGGGGACAGGGAAGAGTGGGAAAGACGTGTTCCTCCCAGCCCTGCCCCATCTCAGCCACGCTCCCTCCACCTCCTACCAGTACCCTCCTGGTGCCACAGAATGCGCTGCTCCAGTCCTGGACAGCCTCCAGCAGCCCCTGTGTCCCAAAGTATTTGGGAAAGTGGGGGTCCCCTTGAGTGGAGGGCGGCTGTCAGGCCGGAGTGGGAGAGCAGATGGAGAAGAGGCTTGTAGGGTAGGCAACAACTGGGGAGACGGGGACATCTCTGGGTGAAGAGGCAACTCTCAAGTCCCCATGATTTTCTTGCAGGAACTGGTTTTATAGAAGGTGAACCGCCCCTTCCGTGGTCTTGTCCAGAGAGTCAAATCCCTGCCTGGGGCACCCCTGACCCTAGAGTTGCCTGGGGAGCACCCAAGAGAAGAGCCTGACCCCTCGAGGAGAGGCAGGCCTTTCCAGGTGGAGAGCCCGAGGGAAGGGGTGGCCTGGTGATCCAGTACTGGCATGGGGAAGGAAGGATGAAGCTAGAGACACTCCGGTGGAGCAGGTTCTCCCCACCTGCTGGGCTCTGGGAAGGGAGACATTTGCCCTTGTCACATAGATCAGAAGTGGGGGAGCTGAACCTGCCTCTGGGTCTTCACTGCCTACCTGCCCCCCAGTCTCTGGGAGACCTGGCACAGTGGGATGGGGGAGGGGAGCACAGGCTCCCAAGAGATCTAGAGAGAGAGAGAGGCCCGTGGCAGGGAAGGTGAGAGCAAGTCACAGGCAAGAACTGGGGGACAGTCTGAGCTGATATGGTCACAGGAGAGATGAGTCCCAGAACCCCCTGGGGAGCAAGGTCCTTACACACAAACCTCCCCACCCCAACCCAAGCCCCATGCAAGGCTTAACCAGGGGTTCCTTGGTGTTGAGTGGCACAGGCCTCTCAGTTTGGGTGGGGGTGTTGGCTGGCTCCTGGGGCTGAGTGTAATAGGAGGGAAGGGATACAATTGGGTGGGGTGGAGCTGAGACCCACGCATGACCCCATGTCTCTGTCTCCAGGCTGCCCCTCCTGCTAGGATCACACAGGAGCATCTGCTCTGGATGGGCCTGCAGCGGTCCTGGCTGTGCTGCTGACTGGTGCACCAGGAGCGGCACTGAGGGGAGCCGGGAGAGGCCCTGGCCCTCACCCCCATCCCATATCCACATCTGCCCCCTCACTGATTGCTCGTGGTCCTGGTCCTCAGTTCCTGGGACTAAGAACCACAGCAGCCTGGTTGCCCCTGGGACACAGGGGCTGAGCCTCACACCATGTGCCCTTCTCAGCCACCCAGGGCCCGGCTGAAGAGCTCTGCCTGCCTCACCCCGAGGCCTGAGGCTGCATCCGGGCTACCACATGCCCCCCGCAGATTCCCACAGATGGAAGGGCGCTGATGGCTTCCTCCCTTGTGCCAAGTTGCCTGGAAACCCCTGGTCCTGGTGGCCCCTCCTCCACCCCAACTGTGTCCCTCTAGGACCACTTCCGGGAGACTGCCAGCCTTTGGACTGCATCCCTGGAGTTCTGAGAGACTGTGACATGTGCTGCAGGGGAGGAGAGGAGCAGAGGACCAGGGGCCTCCTTGGGGCTGATGTGTAAATGTGCCCTTTTCAAGTTTGGATCTCACGCTCTGGGTGACTGGATGTCCAGCCGCAGCCTCTTCCTGGGCCAGCCTGAGAGGACCTGGGGAGGGCACTAGGGAGGGTCTTTACTTAATATGTGCGTGCCTGTGTGTGAATGGGTGTGTGAGTGCGCATGTTGAGTGCATGTGTGAGTGTGGGGATGTGTGTGTGAATTTGCATGTTCATTCATGAGGGCTTGAGTGTGTGAGCGTGGGGATGTGTGTGTGGGTGTATGTGGATGAGTGTATGGGTATGAGTGCAGATGAATGCACGGATGTGTGTGTGTGAAGGTACGGGTGTGAGTGTGTGTGCGGGTATGAATATACATGTCACTGTGCATGTGTGAATGTGTGTGTGTGAGTGTTTATGCACACATGAGTGGCTGTGGGTTCCAGAAGGTGCTGAGCTGTTTAGTGGGTGTGCTCTGGGGGACGGGCATCCTGTCTTCCCCAGGCTCCCAGCTCTGTTGGAGCTGCCTGGGCCCTGGGAGGCCGCTTCCTAAAGTGGAGAAAGTGTGTTGGAGATTCAGGGGCCCCAGGCTCAGAGACCCATCATCACCTGCAGAGAATCCCCCCTCCCCATGGGGCTCTGGCTGGGGCTGTCCGCCCCCAAAGGTATTGGCTGTGGGAGGGGCGGGGACACGTCCTCAGCACATGCTCCTGCCACTATTTTTCTTACCATTTTGATCTTGAGTAGTTTGCTGCTGCTGCTGCTCTCCCACCTCTTCCTCATCTCCTCACTAGGCCTCTGCTGCTCTCCTCTGTATGTACTTTATTTATTTAAATTGCAATCTCTTTTTCAGGCAGTGGAGGTTCTACGCCATCACCAACTTGAATAAGACAGCTTTCCCTTTTCTGTGTGTGATGAACTCTCCACCAGTCAGCGCAGTCTGGTCAGAGAAATGTTCTTGTTTTCAGTGTTGTCAAATCTTGTGTCTATCTAAGTTAATAAAAAAATTATTTGAGTTCAATAAAAAAAAAACACAGAGGCCTCTTGTTTCTGGTGTGGTGCCCCCTTGGAGGAGAGGGTCTGTTGGTGAGCTCACCCGACTCTGGTGGCCAGAAGCTGGGGGAGGGGAGCATCCTGAGGGCTATAATTGGGTGGGGTCATGGCAGGAAACCAGTGAATGTTATACTTCATATTAAGAGAACAAAGGGGTAATACATAATCATTCCAAAAGATTTAAAACATGGATTTGGTGAAATTCAATACCCATTCATGATTTTAACATCTTTTAAGAACACTGAAATTGTTAGGAACTCATTCTTCTGGCAAATAGTCTATAAAAAACCTCAGTGTGCATAATATTTAATGGTGAAAGAATGTTCCTAATATTGGGAACAATGCATGGTGTCTACTCTTGCCATTTCTATTCATCATTGTAGTGGAAGCTTGAGCAAATGGAATAAGCCCCCTACCCTGACAAATCCATCCGAATTGGAAAGGAAGAAATAAAGCTTTATTTATTCACAGATCATCCTGTATGGAGAAAATAACAAAGCACAGACACAAAAAAGCCACTAGACCCATAAACAAATTTAGCAAGGCCAACAGGACACAATATCAACATCAAAATATCGCTTATACTTGTACATACTAGCACAAAAAATTCCAAAAATGAAATTAAGAAAGCAACTGGATACGTAATAGCCTTCAAAAGAATAAAACATTAGGGATAAATCCCATAAAAAATGAATAAGACCTGCAAACTAAAACTTAAAACATTATAAGACATAGCTGAGAAAATTTAAACTTAGTAAAGATAGTTCATGGATTGGGAGACTCAATATGGCAACCTTCCCCAAGATTTAGCACAATATCTATCAAAATCTCAGCTGAATTTCCTGTGGAAATTGACAAGCTGATCTTAAAATATATGCGGAATATACATTTATATCACCTTAAATAGCCAAAACATTTTGAAAAAGGAAAACAGTTGAAGGATTTATCATACCTATTCCAGAAGTCATAAAGCCACAGTAATCAAAACAGTATGAATCTTGTACAAAGATAGTCACGTAGATCAGTGGAACAGATTGAGAAAGTATGAACAAATCCTTAAATTTATGATGAGATGGGTCTTCTATTATGGCAAAATACACAACAAATGTCGCCATTTTAACCATTTTAAAGTACCAAATTCAGTAGCATGAAGTACATCCCCAATATGTAACCATCACCATTATCTAATTCTAGAATATTTCCATCACCACAGATGAGAACACCATGTGCATTGTCAGTCTTCATTACCTCCCTACCCTACTCCTTGGCAAATACAAATATGCTTTCTGTCTCTATGTATATACTTTTTATGGGTATTTCATACAAATGGAATCATATGATATGTAACCTTTTATACCTGGCTTCTTAGTGTAATATTTTGTAGTTCATTCACATTATCTGTAGTTCGTTCACATTATTGTATGTTTCTTTTAATGGGAGAATAATATTCCATTTTATGGATATATGACATTTTATTTATCCAGTCATATGTTTGTGGACATTTGTGTTGTTTCTACCTTTTTGCCATTGTGAATAGGGTTACTATGGACATTCAAGTACAGGTTTTGTTTGAACACCTGATTTCAATTTTGGGGGTCCACAACTAGGAGTAGAATTGCTGGATAACATGTTAATTCTATGTTTAACTAATGGAAGAACTCACCAAACTGTTTTACATAGAGGCTGCACCATTTACAGTCCCACTTAGTAATGTATGATGATTCCACACTCTCCAACAGTTGTTATTTTTCTTTTCTAATTTACGGTTATCCTAGTATGTGTGAAGCAATTTTCATGTGCATTTCCCTAAGGCTAATGATGTGAAATTGGACTTCCTGGTGGTTCAGACAGTAAAGAATCTGCCTGCAGTGCAGGAGACCAGGGTTTGATCCCTAGGTTGGGAAGATCCCCCGGAGAAAGTAATGGCTACCCACTCCGGTATTCTTGCCTGGAGAATTTCATGGACAGAGGAGCCTGGTGGGCTACAGTCCCTGGAATTGCAAAAGAGTTGGACATGACTGAGCAGCTGACACTTTCAACTTTCAATGACGTGGAGCATCTGTTCATTTGTTTGGTAGCCATTTATATGTTTTCTTTGCAGAAATACTAGTACTTTGGGATAAATTTGACAAAATTTCTGGAAGACCTGTACACTGAAAATTACAGAAGGAATTAAATACTACAAACATAAATTGATATCTCATGCTCACAGATTTGAACACTCAATATTGCTGGATGGGAGCTCTAGAAAACTGGCCTATAGATTCAATGCATTCCCAATGAAGCAACAGTAGGACTTTGAAGATAAACTGACAAAGTGATTCCACCTTTCCATAGAAATACAAAAGGCTAAGGAGAGCCAAAATTTTTGAAAAAGAACAAAGATGCAGGATTTATACTACTTCATTTCAAAACTTGATATAGATCAACAATAATTCAGTGTGATCTTGGTATAAAGATAGATTTACAGATCAATGGATGAGAACAGAGTTCACAATATACTCAAAACTATATGGACGATTGCCTTTTTTTAATTTATTTTAATTGGAAGCTAATTAAGAGGTGGATGAAACTATTATACAGAGTGAAGTAAGTCAGAAAGACTATTGCCTTCTGACTGAGATGTAAATGCAGTACAACAGAGAAAAATAACATTTTCAGCAAAATACTGGAAACATTGGAAAAGCACATCTTTAAAAACAAAAAAACTCACATAACATACAAAAATTAACTAGATATAATGAGACAAAACCAAAATACATGCCACCTGCAAAGTAGTGCAGTACTGAGAAGCACTACTCCCTGGAAGCTTGAGGGCCAAGAGGTTGACGTAAGTGAACTGTGTTGTACAAACAAACTAAGGAAGATTCATAATGATGCACCCAAAGCTACACAACTAGTGGGTGGGAGATGCAAGGTAGCAGCCAGGTTTCCTGACTTTCGGCTTAGGCTTTTCTGCACTATTCTGGTCAGTTGCACCCTGTGGCAGATTCCCTCTGATCCCAGAGGACAAGTTCATGCCTTGTTTCTGGGACAAAGCCCCTGTCATGTGTCCTTGCATCTAAATCCATGACTTGTGGGACTTCCCTGGAGGTCCAGTAGTTAAGATTTCAGCCTCGGGGGCTCCCCAGGTGGTTCACTGGTTGAGACTCAGCCTGCCAGTGCATGACACGTGGCTTCGATCCCTGGTCCGGGAAGATTCCACTTTGCACGGAGTAACGAAGCTGGGCTCCACAACTGTGGAAGCCCTGGTGCCCTAGGTCCTGTGCTCTGAAACGAGAAGTCAGGGCAATGAGAAGTCTGAACGCTGCAAAAAAGAGTATCCCTGGCTCACCGCAGCTAGAGAAAGGCCCACCACAGCAACAAAGACCCAGCTGCTGCTGCTAAGTCGCTTCAGTCGTGTCCGACTCTGTGCAACCCCATAGACAGCCTCCCTGTCCCTGGGATTCTTCAGGCAAGAACACTGGAGTGGGTTGCCATTTCCTCCTCCAATGCATGAAAGTAAAAAGTGAAAGTGAAGTCGCTCAGTCATGTCCGACTCTTAGCGACCCCATGGACTGCAGCCCACCAGGCTCCTCCATCCATGGGATTCTCCAGGCAAGAGTACTGGAGTGGGGTGCCATTGCCTTCTCCAAAGACCCAGCACAGCCAAAGTAAATATATAAATAAAAAATTATAAAGAACCTATGAACTGATTATGTGGTTCTGATATCCATGTTAGTGGAGCATCACCATCTGCTGGTTGATTCCTTGAACTATATCAGAAAGCCCTTGGGGTGTTGTGTTGCCAAAGGCTTCACCACAGACACAGTCACTGCTGCACAGCCAGTTTTGATAAGGTCAAGAGAAGAAAGAGAAGATAGCTTTTGGGGCACAGGAAGGGAGGGGGGGTGTGGTGGATGTCAACGTGAGGCTACAGAATCTTGTATAACTCGAAAATATATTTGAGCAGCGTCTTCTACTTGTGGATTCTTTGAACTGCATCAGAAAGGTCCAGGGGAGATGTGTTCCTAAGGCCTCAACAACAGGAACAGTCATCTGAGAAGAGTCAGTTTTGATAAGGGCAAGAGGAGAAAGAGAAGTCAGGTCTTGGGGCACAGCATAGGAGTGGGAGGAGCGGATGTCAATGTGAGGCCGTAGAGCCTAGTGTAACTCAATAACCTACCATCTGCTGGTGGATCTCATGAACTACATCAGAAAGCCCTGGCGATGTGTTGGCCACTCATTTTACATCAATCAATGAACACTGACCAAGGGGAACATTGACCACGTGGAAGCAGTCTATCCTCCAGGATAAATCTTTGTTACTGATCAGCTTGATTCAGAGCTGATCAGACGAGCTCCACAGTCTCAGGACCTCAAAAGGCAAGGCACTGGCTGAAGCTTGCAAGGGCATGATGACTAAAGTTCTGCCTCTGACCTTCCATCCACACCAGCAGTGAGAGCCCTTAAGCCACTTCTGTAGTATATGCTTGCTTGCTACTCAAAGTGTGGTCTAGGGACCAGCAGCATTAGCATCACCTGGGAATTTCTGACTCTGAGGCCTCCATCACAGGCCTATTGAACCAGGACTTGCACTTTCATAATATGCCTGGTGATTCCATGCACATTAAAGTTTGAGAAGCACTACGCCCTGGTAGCTTGAGGACCGAGAGGTTAACGTAAGTGAACTGTATTTTAAGTGAGTTTAAGGCAAAACTAATACAATTATGTAAAGTTTAAAAATAAAATAAAATTTAAAGACTCACAATGATCTACAAAAGCCACAGAACTAGGGGTGGGAGATTCAAGGTTAGCAGCCAGTTTGCTTGATTTTCAGCTCAGGCATTTCTTCACGATTTTGGTCAGTTGCACCCTGTTCATGCTTTGTTTCTTGGACCAAGCTCCCGTCATATGTCTGCATCTAAATCTATGACCTGGGGGAACTTCCACAGTGGTCCAGTAGTTAAGACTTCACCTTCCAGGTCTTCCCTTGGGGTCCCAGTGGTTAAGATTCCACCTGCCAGTGCAGGGGACAGAGGTTCAATTTCTGGTACAGGAAGACCCCACATGCCAAGGGGGAACTAAGCCAGGGCGCCACAACTATTGAAGCCATTACTAGGGCCTGTGCTAGGAAACAAGTCACAGCAATGAGAAGCTCATAAAATTGAACCAAGAGAAGCCCTGGATCGCTGCAACTAGATAAAAGCCCACTGAAGCAAGGATGACCCATCACAGTCAAATAAATACATAAATAAAAAAAGGAACCTGTTACCTGATTATGTGCTTCCGATTTCTATGCTAGTGGAGAAGAGCCATCTGCTGGTGGATTCCTTGAATTACATCAGAAGTCCCTTGGAGTATTGTGTTGCTAAGGTCTTCAGACACAGAGACAGTCACCCTCGCACAATTTTGATATGAACAAAAGAAGAAAGAGAAGAGAGGTCTTGAGGCACAGGAAGGGAGTGGGAGTAGATATCACTGTGAGACTGTGGAGCCAAGTAGAACTCGAAGAGCTAGTGAATCAGTGCCCTCTGATGGTGTATTCCTTGAACTACATCTGAGAGCCATGGAGGTGTTGTGTCAACAAGGCTTTCAGCAACAGGGAGAGTCACTCCTGCACAGTCACGTTTGATAAGGGCAAGAGAAGAAAGAAAAGACAGGTCTCGGGGCACAGGAAGGGAGTGGGAGAGTAAATGTCAATGTGAGGCTGTAGAGCCAGGTAGAATTCAGGAAATGTAGTGGAGCAGCACCATCTGCTAGTGGATTTGTTGAACTAAATCAGAAAAGCCTGTGGGTGTTGTGTTGCCAAGGCCTTCAGTCACAGGGACAGTGCCTACTGCACACCCAGTCTTCAGAAGAGCAAGTAAGAAAGAGAAGAGAGGTCTTGGGGTACAGGAAGAAAGTAGGGGGAGTATATCTCAATGTGAGACTGTAGATACTTAAATAACTGGAAAACTTAGTGGGGCAGCGCCATCTGCATGTGGAATTCTTGAAGGACATCACAAAGCCTTGTGGGTGTTATGTGTCCATGACCTTCAGGTACAGGAACAGCCATCCAGCACAGACAGTTTTGATATGGGCAAGATGAGAAAGAGAAGGGGGGTGGTCCCAAGATGGTGGAGGAAAAGGATAGGGAGACCACTTTCCCACCCCCAAATTCATCAAAAGATCGTTTGAATGTTGAGCAACTTCCACAAAATAATTTCTGAACACTGGCAGAGGACACCAGGCACGCAGAAAAGCAGCCCAATCTATTCAAAAGGAGGTAGGACAAAATATAAAAGATGAAAACAGACAAAAGATTGAGGGACAGAGACCCGTCCTGGAAAGGGAGTTGTGAAGGAGACGTTTCCACATTGTAGAAAACCCTTTCATAGGTGTGTCTGTGGGGAGTTTTGGGATCTCAGCGGGCAACATAACAGGACGGGGGGGATACCCTACAGAATATGCGCCTCACCACAACTACAAGCAGAGATGGAGAAGCGGCACAGACACTCTCTTCCACCAGCAGCAGGTGGGGGCTGGACTGGGAGGTACAGGCTGCATCATTGGTCCTTACGGTAAGGACCGGGCCTGAATGCCCTGAGGACAATCTGAGGAAGCCAATGTGAGATAGCAACCTAAACCGTGGGATTGCTAGAGAGATGAAAAACAAGAAATAAACCTTTCCTGTGAAAGGCTCTAATGCCACAGGATGACCCCTGGTGTGCTCACAGAACAAAGGATTGAGCGAATACCAAATGAGAGCAAGCCAGCTGCCATTTAGGGCCCTCCCTCCCCAGTGCCAGAGAGGCAGCTGTGTCACAGCCAGAGCCGGAAGACAAGGGGCTGCTGCAATCTTGGCCCCAGAGACTGCATCTTCTATCAAACTGTGAGCAGGCTTCCAGTTGCTAATCATGTCCTCCTGGGATACTGGACAGTTCACATCTGCCAGGAGTGTCACAACCTGAGATCAGCTCCCCAGAGGAGATACGTAGCACACCTGAGGCTGTCACAGTGCACCTAGGAAACCAAGTGGCCAGGACCGGGGCGGTGCACAAGATGCATGGCCCACCTGGGACAGTGCACTCACCAAGCGCCCAGTTACCTGAGTTGCTCAGACCTGGGAAAGGCACAAAACCCACAGCCCATCTGGGTCTGTGCCCCTGCAGAACACCCTAGAACCTGAGCAGCTTAGACCTGGGAAGTGCACAAAATGCAGGGCCCACTTGGGACAATGCCCTTGCAGAGCACCCTGGAGCCTGAGCAGGGTGGACCCAGGAAGGACACGCCGCCTTGGGCTGTGGCAAACCCAGTGTGGTCCATCCACTGCAAGCACTCCCCACACATGCCAGTGGTATTTGTTTGCAGTGCCCCTCCCTCCCCACAACACAACTAAACAAATGAGCCTAAATAAGTGGCCACCTTCGCCCCCTTGTATCAGGGCAGAAATTAGACATGGAAGAGAACTGAAAACAGAGGAAGCCAAAATAAACAAAGAAGGGGGAACCACTCTGAAAGTGACAAGTGCCACAGATTAAAACCCTGCAGTTAATGTTGAGACTGTGCACTTGAGAGGCACCTATAGACCTTGAAAACAAGGTCTCAAGCCAGAGATGAGCCAGAATATACATAAGATATATATGCCAGATACACAAGCCAGAATAAGGGGTTATCTGACTGGTTCCAAATAGGAAAAGGAGTACGTCAAGGCTGTATATTGTCACCCTGCTTATTTAACTTATATGCAGAGTACATCATGAGAAACACTGACTGGAAGAAGCACAAGCTGGAATCAAGATTGCCGGGAGAAATATCAATAACCTCAGATATGCAGATGACACCACTCTTATGGCAGAAAAAGAAGAGGAACTAAAAAGCCTCTTGATGAAAGTGAAAGTGGAGAGTGAAAAAGTTGGCTTAAAGCTCAACATTCAGAAAACGAAGATCATGGCATCTGGTCCCATCACTTCATGGGAAATAGATGGGGAAACAGTGGAAACAGTGTCAGACTTTATTTTTGGGGACTCCAAAATCACTGCAGATGGTGACTGCAGCCATGAAATTAAAAGACGCTTACTCCTTGGAAGGAAAGTTATGACCAACCTAGATAGCGTATTCAAAAGCAGAGACATTACTTTGCCAACAAAGGTCCGGCTAGTCAAGGCTATGGTTTTTCCTGTGGTCATGTATGGATGTGAGAGTTGGACTGTGAAGAAGGCTGAGTGCTGAAGAATTGATGCTTTTGAACCGTGGTGTTGGAGAAGACCTTTGAGAGTCCCTTGGACTGCAAGGAGATCCAACCAGTCCATTCTGAAGGAGATCAGCCCTGGGATTTCTTTGGAAGGAATGATGCTAAAGCTGAAACTCCAGTACTTTGGCCACCTCATGCGAAGAGTTGACTCATTGGAAAAGACTCTGATGCTGGGAGGGATTGGGGGCAGGAGGAGAAGGGGACGACAGAGGATGAGATGGCTGGATGGCATCACTGACTCAATGGACGCGAGTCTGAGTGAACTCCGGGAGTTGGTGATGGACAGGGAGGCCTGGCGTGCTGAGATTCATGGGGTTGCAAAGAGTCGGACACGACTGAGCGACTGATCTGATCTGATCTGATCTGATGAGACACAAACGCTCTGAGTGATCAGGCCTCATCACTGGCCCCGAATTGAATTCCTCTCCTCCGCAGGCCAAGAACCCTGCCATCTTTCACGGTCAACAACCTTTCACCTTGGGGCACAGAAGTCTGACACAGGCCAGTGCTACCTGAGCACGTGGACCCAATATTTCCCATGACCCATGCTTTAGAAAAGTCTGACTCGGGCCAGAATCAATTGATGCCCTGAACCTCACATTTCCTATCCTATTTGTGACACAAATTATGACTCAGGCCAGAGCTAAGTTACCACCCAGGCCCAACATTTTCCAATTTCCTTGTGGCACAGAAATTTGACTCAGGCCAGACCTAACTTACACCCCGACCCAACTTTTCTCATGCTCCGTCCACCAAAAAAGCCGGACTTGGTCAAGAGCCTATCTCACACCTGGACCCATCATTTCCCTTGACCCTGGCTTTAGTGAACTATGACTGTGGCCAAAGCTGACTGACTACCCTGACCAAATATTTCTGATGAACTTCGAGGCACACAATTCTGATTCAGGCTAGAGGCACCTTACTCTCTAGACCCAACATTTCTCACAACCCTTGTTTTAGAGCAGTCTGATGTATGCCAGAGCCAACTTACATGCGGAACCCCTCCTTTTGAACCCCTTTTGCAGCATTTAATTCTGGCACACCAGAGGTAACTTACCACATGGATGCAACATTTCCCATGACCCTTACTTTAGAGAAGTCAGACTCAGGCTGCCAGAATACAGAAAGGCCACCCCAAACACAGCAATGTAAACAAGATGAAAAGGCAGAGAAATACCCAGCATGTAAAGGAACAGGACAAATGCCCAGCAAACCAAACAAAAGAGGAAGAGATAGGGAATCTACCTGATAAAGAAGTCTGAATAATGATAGTGAAAATGATCGAAAATCTTGAAAACAAATTGGAGTTACAGATAAACAGCCTGGAGACAAGGATCGAAAAGATGCAAGAAAGGTTTAACAAGGACCTAGAAGAAATAAAAAAGAGTCAATATATAATGAATAATGCAATAAATGAGATTAAAAAACACTCTGGAGGGAAGCAACCGTAGAATAACAGAGGCAGAAGATAGGATAAGTCAGGTAGAAGATCGAGTGATAGAAATAAATGAAACAGAAAGGGAAAAAGAAAAAAGAATTAAAAGAAATGAGGACAACCTCAGAGACCTCTGGGACAATGGTAAACGCCCCAACATCCAAATCATAGGAGTCCCAGAAGAAGACAAAAAGAAAGACCATGAGAAAATACTTGAGGAGATAATAGTTGAAAACTTCCCTAAAATGGGGAAGGAAATAATCACCCAAGTCCAAGAAACTCAGAGAGTCCCAAACAGGATAAACCCAAGGTGAAACACCCCAAGACACATATTAATCAAAAGAACAAAGATCATACACAAAGAACAAATATTAAAAGCAGCCAGGGAAAAACAACAAATAACACACAAGGGGATTCCCATAAGGATAACAGCTGATCTTTCAATAGAAACTCTTCAGGCCAGGAGGGAATGGCAGGACATACTTAAAGTGATGAAAGAAAATAACCTACAGCCCAGATTACTGTACCCAGAAAGGATCTCATTCAAATATGAAGGAGAAATCAAAAGCTTTACATACCAGCAAAAGCTGAGAGAATATGGCACCACCAAACCAGCTCTCCAAAAAAGCTAAAGGATCTTCTCTAGACAGGAAACACAGAAAGGGTGTATAAACTCGAACCCAAAACAATAAAGTAAGTGGCAACAGGATCATACTTATCAATAATTACCTTGAACATAAGTGGGTTGAATGCCCCAACCAAAAGACAAAGACTGGCTTAATGGATACAAAAACATAACCCCTATATGTGTTGTCTACAAGAGACTCACCTCGAAACAAGGGACACATACAGACTGAAAGTAAAGGCTAGCAAAAGATATTCCATGCAAATAGAGACCAAAAGAAAGCAGGAGTAGCAATACTCATATCAGATAAAATAGACTTTAAAACAAAGGCTGTGAAAAGAGACAAAGAAGGACACTACATAATGATCAAAGGATCAATCCAAGAAGAAGATATAACAATCATAAATATATATGCACCCAACATAGGAGCACCACAATATGTAAGACAAATGCTAACAAGTATGAAAGGGAAAATTAACAATAACACAATAATAGTGGGAGACTTTAATACCCCACTCATGCCTATGGATAGATCAACTAAACAGAAAATCAACAAGGAAACACAAACTTTAAATGATACAATAGACCAGTTAGACCTACTTGATATCTATAGGACATTTTACCCCCAAAACAATGAATTTCACCTTTTTCTCAAGCACACATGGAACCTTCTCCAGGATAGATCACATCCCTGGCCATAAATCTAGCCTTGGTAAATTCAAAAAAAAAAAAAAACTGAAATCATTCCAACCATTCTTTCTTACCACAATGCAGTAAGATAAGATCTGAATTACAGGAGAGAAACAATTAAAAATTCCAACATATAGAGGCTGAACAACACGCTGCTGAATAAACAACAAATCACAGAAGAAATCAAAACAGAAATCAAAATATGCATAGAAACGAATAAAAATGAAAACACAACAACCCAAAACCTATGGGACACTGTAAAAGCAGTGCTAAGGGGAAGGTTCATAGCAACACAGGCTTACCTCAAGAAACAAGAAAAAAAGTCTAATAAATAACCTAACCCTACACCTAAAGCAACTTGAAAAGGAAGAAATTATGAACCCCAGGGTTAGTAGAAGGAAAGAAATCTTAAAAATTAGGGCAGAAATAAATGCAAAAGAAACAAAAGAGACCATAGCAAAAATCAACAAAACCAAAAGCTGGTTCTTTGAGAAGTTAGATAAAATTGACAAAACATTAGCCAGACTCATCAAGAAACAAAGAGAGAAAAATCAAATCAACAAAATTAGAAATGAAAATGGAGAGATCACAACAGACAACACAGAAATACAAAGGATCATAACAGACTATTATCAGTAACTATATGCAAATAAAATGGACAACTTGGAAGAAATGGACAAATTCTTAGAAAAGTACAACTTTCCAAAATTGAACCGGGAAGAAATAGAAAATCTTAACAGACCCATCACAAACATGGAAATTGAAACTGTAATCATAAATCTTCCAACAAACAAAAGCCCAGGACCAGATGGCTTCACAGCTGAATTCTACTAAAAATTTAGAGAACTAACACCTATCCTACTCAAACTCTTCCAGAAAATTGCAGAAGGCAAACTTCCAAGCTCATTCTATGAAGCCACCCTAATACCAAAACCTGACAAAGATGCCACAAAAAAAGAAAACTACAGGCCAATATCACTGATGAACATATATGCAAAAATCCTTAACAAAATTCTAGCGAACAGAATCCAACAACATATTAAAAAGATCATACATCAACCAAGTGGGCTTTATCCCAGGGATGCAAGTATTCTTCAATATCCGCAAATCAATGTAATACACCACATTAACAAATTGAAAAATAAAAACCATCTGATTATCTCAATAGATGCAGAGAAAGCCTTTGACAAAATTCAACATCCATTTATGATAAAACCCCTCCAGAAAGCAGGCATAGAAGGAACATACCTCAACATAGTAAAAGCTATATATGACAAACCCTCAGCAAACATTATCCTCAATGGTGAAAAATTGAAAGCATTTCCCCTAAAGTCAGGAACAAGACAAAGGTGCCCACTCTCACCACTACTATTCAACATAATTTTGGAAGTTTTGGCCACAGAAATCAGAGAAGAAAAAGAAATAAAAGGAATCCAGATTGGAAAAGAAGAAGTAAAACTCTCACTGTTTGCAGATGACATGATCCTCTACATAGGAAACCCTAAACTCCACCAGAAATTTACTAGAGCTAATATACAAATATAGTAAAGTTGCAGGATATAAAATTAACACACAGAAATCCCTTGCATTCCTATATACTAACAATAGAAAACAGAAAGAGAAATTAAGGAAACAATTGCATTCACTAAACATTTGCAAGCAAAAGAATAAAATACTTAGGAATATATCTACCTAAAGAAACAAAAGACCTATATATAAAAAATTATAAAACACTGGTGAAAGAAATCAAAGAAGACACAAATAGATGGAGAAATATACCATGTTCATGGACTGGAAGAATCAATATTATGAAAATGAGTACACTACCCAAAGCAATCTACAGATTCAATGCAATCCCTATCAAGCTACCAGCAGTATTTTTCAGAGAACTAGAACAAATAATTTCACAATTTGTATGGAAATACAAAAAACCTCGAATAGCCAAAGCAATCTTGAGAAAGAAGAGTGGAACTGGAGGAATCAACCTACCTGACTTCAGGCTCTACTACAAAGCCACAGTCATCAAGACAGTATGGTACTGGCACAAAAAATATAGATCAATGGAACAAAATAGAAAGTCCAGAGATAAATCCACACACCTATGGACACCTTATCTTTGAAAAAGGAGGGAAAAAAATAAAATGGAGAAAAGACAGTCTCTTTAACAAGCAGTGCTGGGAAAACTGGTCAACCACTTGTAAAAGAATGAAACTAGAACACTTTCTAACACCATAAACAAAAATAAACTCAAAATGGATTAAAGATCTAAACGTAAGACCAGAAACTATTAAACTCCTAGAGGAAAACATAGGAAAAACATTCTCCGACATAAACCACAGCAGGATCCTCTATGACCCACCTCCCAGAATATTGGAAATAAAAGCAAAAATAAACAAATGAGACCTAATTAAAATTAAAAGCTTCTGCACAGCAAAGGAAACTATAAGCAAGGTGAAAAGACAGCCTTCAGAATGGGAGAAAATAATAGCAAACAAAGCAACAGACAAAGAATTAATCTCAAAAATATACAAGCAACTCCTGCAGCTCAATTCCAAAAAACAAAAGACCCAATCAAAACGTGGGCCAAAGAACTAAACAGACATTTCTCCAAAGAAGACATACAGATGGCTAACAAACACATGAAAAGATGCTCAACATCACTCATTATCAGAGAAATGCAAATCAAAACCACAATGAGGTACCATTTCACGCCAGTCAGAATGGCTACTATGCAAAAGCCTACAAGCAATAAATCCTGGAGAGGCTGTGGAGACCCTTACAACCCTCTTACACTGTTGGTGGGAATGCAAACTAGTACAGCCACTATGGAGAACAGTGTGGAGATTCCTTAAAATAGAAATAGAACTGCCATACGACCCAGCAATCGCACTGCTGGGCATACACACCGAGGAAACCAGAATTGAAAGAGACACGTGTACCCCAATGTTCATCACAGCCCTGTTTATAACAGCCAGGACATGGAAGCAACCTAGATGTCCATCAGCAGACAAATGGATAAGAAAGTAGTGGTACATAGACACAATGGAATATTACTCACCCATTAAAAAGAATACATTTGAATCAGTTCTAATGAGGTGGATGAAACTGGAGCCTATTATACAGAGTGAAGTAAGCCAGAAAGAAAAACACCAATACAGTATACTAACGCATATATATGGAATTTAGAAAGACAGTAACGATAACCCTGTATATGAGACAGCAAAAGAGACACAGATGTATTGAAGTCTTTTGGACTCTGTGGGAGAAGGCAAGGGCGGGATGATATGGGAGAAGGGCATTGAAACATGTAAATTATCATATGGGAAACAAATCGCCAGTCCAGGTTTGATGCATGAGACAGGGTGCTCGGGGCTGGTGCACTTGGATGACCCAGAGGGATGGGATGGGAAGGGAGGTGGGAGGGGGGTTCAGGATGGGGAACACATGTACACCCATGGTGGATTCAAGTCAATGTATGGCAAAAACCAATACAATATTGTAAAGTAAAATAAATAAACAGAAAAAAAAAAGAAAAGATAATTGAGACAATATAGAAAATGTGGATCCATATTTGGGCTAGCTCCTTCTCACCAGATGGGAGAATAGCAACAGGGTTCAATGTTCAACAGTTTAACAATGCTTATAAAATTGCATATTTCACTGAACAAAAACTATTTTAAGTATATGAAATAAAACTGTGTAAACTAGCAAAAAAAAAAAAAGTTAACCAACGAATGATATTAAACTTAAAGCCATTTTGTTAAATAAAATACAAAACACCAAGGCAGCCAAAGGCTGTCAGCTGAACGCAGCACACGCTCGCTCAGAGGCTTACTTTCTCGTTTCACGTGGAAAATAACAAAAACGGCCTCAATGGTTAAGGTCACAAAAATGGTCAACATCAACACTTGAACCAACCTGGCAACAATATACCCACCACAAACGCATAACAGTACAAGGCGCAATCAGCTCCATGGCGACCAAAGGTCACCGGACTGTGCGCCATCCCCACACCACCCAGCCAACGGCACCCACCCTTTTCTCACAGTAAGCCACAAACACTACAAAACATTAAGACCATGAAGGGGAAATGGGTTCTCGAGACCCACAATTAAACAAAGAAAATTTTCTCCAAGTTTCATCGGGCTGTTACAATAACGCCGAACACCAAACCCGGAAGTGCCTGAGAGACCTCTGCCATCCACCCAGAAGCTGACCGAAACATCTGTCATTGTCCATTAGGACACACCACCTACCTGACTCTCCAAATCACACCGGAGACAGCCAAATATGAATAGAGTAAGTAAAACGAATGCTTTTGGGATCTCAGGAAAGGGACCTGCCACGTCAAATCCTAACTGAGGAGAATGGTGGATGGAAACTCCACAGGACAATCCAGACAGTCGGAAGCTTAGTCTTGCGCTTGCTCACAAGCTAGGGCTTCTTCAACAAGGTTTCCACGGCCCCGCCTCCCAACGTCGTCATTGGCGGGTCTGAGATGATTGATGGGGCGATTGTCCATTCCACTCACGTAGGTCTACTGGAGGGAAACTGTTTTCCAAGGCCCAGCTGAAGTAATGAAATCTCTGCTCATATTCCTATGAGTTTCTCTATGTGTGTCCATCCTTCAATGCCTAGCTCTACTTCTTGGATCTTTACCCAGATTCTGTGCTTTGTTTCTTATCATCTTAGACTTTGGAAACAGTGCACATTCAGTTTACCCAGGCCTAGGGCTATTACCTCCCCCTCCAGGAAGCCATCTGAACTTTACTCCTTCCAGGCATAATGTGAGTTTTTCATATTAGATATGGACATGGAGATATACCAGAGCAGAGTTGCAGGGGAATTGTTTATGAACTCTGGGATCAGATAGTACTGGGCTGGGAACAGTGGGAAGGAACCAAGGTTTGCACTTGGAAATTTGGGAAGTCAGTTCAAGTTCCAAACATTTTGGGAAGACCCAAGAACATTGACAACAAGCTAACACATAGAAGCCTCCTAGGATTGGTACCACCCTTCTCAAGATTTTCATATCCTTTCCTGCTTTTCATTCTCTGAAAATCTTTTACTACCTACAAGGCCCAGGCATAAATCATTTCCCTACCCATTTTCCTGAATTCATGTTCCAACTCCAACCACAAGAAGTGTTATTTCTCCTGTTGGTATAGGAAGAAATATATGAGGACTTCATCTCTCTGCTGCAAACGTTGCTAAACTTCACAGAAATTCAGAGTGAGACTGGAAGCCTACTGCTTTCCCTGGAGGCCTCCTGAGAGATTTTGGAACCTGTCCTCCATTTGTGAGTTGTACAAACAAGAAGGTGCAGCTTCGCTAGGCTTGACTACCTTGAGTGTTTAACTCATCTAACATCTACAGGGTGTGTGGACCACAGACCCCCTGGTCCCTTAGCTGGATTGCATGGTCATAAGTTGCACAGGGTTCCTAGGAAAGATGATGTAATGGTAGCACTGTCCTTCCCATGGGAAAGATCATTTAGGAGGGTGTTTGAGACCTCATGGTGGGAACAGTGTTATGCAGCAGTCCATGATGTTGCCCTACTCACTATGATGGCTAATTTTATGTGCCAACTTGGCTGGTCATGGAATGTCCCAATTAAACACTATTTCTGGTTGTATCTGTGAGGGTGTTTCTGGATGAGATGAGCATTTGAATTGGTGACTTATTAGAACAGAAGGCCTTCCCCAATGTGGGTGGGCATCGTCCAATCCTGTTGAGGGCACAAATGGAACAAAAGGCAGAATTCTTCCTCTTTTTCCTAACTCATTGCTTGAGACAATACATTTCTTCAACTAAGATTCACACCACCAGACCCCCTGATTCACAGGCCTAATGACTGAGCCTAAATTATATCACTGCCTTTCCTGTCTTTACAGGAGATTGTAGAATGTCTAAGACTCCACAAATAGGGAACTAAATTCCTCAAAATAAAACTTCTTCATATATGTGTGTGTGTGTGTGTGTGTGTGTGTGTATAATTTATATATATGTGTGTGTGTGTTTATGTGTGTGTGTGTAGGAATACACACACATAAATATAGATATAAAATTTCTCTGATTGGTTTTGTTTCTTTGAACAGCTCTGACTGATAGTTTGGAAAATCACAGACAGATCCTGTTGTTAGACTTGGCTTCATAGAACTCAAATAGAACTTGGAGGAAACAGCAAAATCAAGTATATGAAAATTAGTTCCAAACTATTGGCGACAAAATAAAGACACCAGAAACAGACAACCAGATATTGGCCCAGAGGGGTTTCTTTTCCAGTAGAGATTAGGTGCTCCTTGGAAAGCCCAGACAAAGATTACAGGTGAGCTCTTCCAAATCTGGGGTTGTTGGGTGAGCCTTTCACAAAAATCCAGAGGGCAGGAGAGCTGTCACAGGCCTTCTCCAGTAATCCGTAAAGGATGATTAATCCACATGGGAAGGCACGACAAGGAAGACTGTGGCCATTGATGTGAATCATGTCTGATGATATCCCAAGTCTTCCCCATGTGTTACTAGGCTTGTCTCTCTGACTGGCATAAGCAGATGCATATATGCTGGACCCTCTCAAGCCCTGGCATAAAATGACCACTACCACACAGTTCCTATCTTTCAGATCACCAGTGTCTCCTAGATCTGTGGTCACCATTCATTCCACTTTTTTTTCCTGTGTGTTTCACTGTGCAGCTTGTGGGCTCTAAGTTTCCCCACCAGGGACTGATGCTGGGCCCACAGCAGTAAAAGCACTGAGTTTTAGCCACTGGACCACCAGGAAAGTCCTGCTGTTCATTCTTCTCTCATTTATACTTCATTCCACGTTCGTGATCTGTCTGCAGAAAATAATGTCTTCTAATCTACTGTGTACAGTACAGGTACACAGTACAGTACACAGAGGTATGCTGTTTGGATTCAAATACAACAATTATTCCTACCAGCTGAATATCCTTCATTGCTTTTGTGCCTCAGTTTCCTCAACAGTAGAGTGAGCATACTAATAAGAATTATGTCTTCAGGCTGCCATGACCCTTAGTGGGTTCATGCAAAGCATTTACAGTAGTGACTAACAGTCCTGAATATTCATTGGAAGGACTGATGCTGAAACTCCAATACTTTGGCCACCTGATGTGAAGAGCTGCCTCACTGGAAAAGACCCTGATGCTGGGAAGGATTGAAGGCAGGAGGAGAAGGGGCTGAGAGAAGATGAGATGGTTGGATGGTATCACTGACTCGATGGACATGAATTTGGGTAAGCTTTGGGAGTTGGTGATGAGAGGGAAGCCTAGTGTGTTGCCCTGGGGTGGCAAAGATTCGGACACGACTGAGCCACTGAACTGTACTGAATTAATACACACTAAGCTTTCATGTCAGAGAAGGCAATGGCACCCCATTCCAGTACTCTTGCCTGGAAAATCCCATGGACGGAGGAGCCTGGTAGGCTGCAGTCCATGGGGTCGCTAAGAGTCAGACATGACTGAGCGACTTCACTTTCACTTTTCACTTTCATGCATTGGAGAAGGAAATGGCAACCCACTCCAATGTTCTTGCCTGGAGAATCCCAGGGACGGGGGAACCTGATGGGCTGCCGTCTATGGGGTCGCACAGAGTCGGACACGACTGAAGCGACTTAGCAGCAGCAGCAAGCTTTCATGTAAAGTTAATAAGGACTGTTACTTTATCACCATGCATGTCTCCAATCAAATAAACCCTCCTTTCTGGAGACTTTATCATGCTAGCTCCACCAACAAGAGTCTACTTTCTCTGACATTTTCCCTACTTATAATTTGTGTAACATAATCAACATCTTAGAAACATATTGGCCAGTTCGCCAGCTGTTTTGTTCCACAAGTATTACTTTCATCTATGTGAAAGTCTCCATTAACTTATTAACTTTTGCATATGTCTTCATGTATACATTTTGTTCTTAAAAATTTTAGCACGAATTTCCAATTCATCAGCTTAGTAGCTCATTTTATCCTCATATAATACAGCTATATAGAGGACAATACATATGAAGATTCAATAGCACATAAGGAGACACTGAACTCATACTTTTCATTAAGAGATCCCCAGTGATATTCCACACTGAGAATGTCATAAACCCTATTGCCTACTCATTGCTTTGCCAGAAGGCACAATGTGGGTGGTATCTGATAGAAGAATTGGCAAAAATGTACTGAAGATTTGGTTGACCATATCTGGCCCGTCTATCAAGAAAAGATGCCCCAGGCTGACGTGTGTTGCATGAGAGTTGACGGACAATGTGGGAGAGAGAGGAGTTGGTTTAAAGGATTTAGGATGAGCAAGTGCACAGGAGCATGAATGTGAAATAACATGGCCTTCTCGGGGAAGAAAGCATATTCTGGCCTCATGGGAGAAGAAGAGAGTTAACGAAGGGAAAGAAGATAAGTGGCCCAAGGCAAAGAAACATGAGTTGGATGTGGTGAACTCCACTGAGATCCAATTTCTTTTCAAATCTACCATTTGGGTGCCAGTGCACAGAACAGATCAAAAGAGAGGGTCAGAAGAAGAGGGAGACTGAGCACCCATGGCCGCCTTGCTCCAACATCACGTGAGCCTTGTGCATGAGCGAGCACACCGTGTCTGCTGCCACGTGGAACAGGGCGTGGCTGTGAACACAATCGTGGAAGGCAAGAACCACGGTATTGCAGCAGAAGCCATATAGGCAACCATTAACTGTATGTTAAACCAGGTCAATCCTGTCGGGACCATCTTGAGGAAAGGAATGACCACATCCATGGCCACCTGCAGTAGTGCTTGAATGCAAGTGTCAGATGCATTTTGAGTTCCAGCAGCCTCACACGGAGGCCCCAACGATTGCAGCCCCTAGTTGAGCCCTCCAAGTGCATCCGACCCAGCCCTCTACCCTGCCTCCCTGAGGCAGGGTCTAGACTTAGCCCTCACCACCTGGCTAAGGGCTGGTCTCCAGATATCCTAGGGGATCTGCCTGCCTAAGCCATGCTGCTGGTACTTCCCTTTGGGGGGCCGGCATGGCCCGACCTCCTGGCATCCCTTCCTGGGGTCAGTTGTGGGCCTGTTACTGACACTATTTGCCTGCCTGTCCAAATGTTCAATGCTCCTCCTTCTGCCAAAGGGATGAGTGTCCACATTGAAGTAATCTGCACAGGGCTTCCACATGTGCAGGTGAACACACACACACACACACACACACACACTGACAAAAGGTCATTCACATTATCAACTTTATATTATATATGTAAACCTCCTACAAAAGATGTCTCTCAAATTCGATCCACTCATGAATGGAGTGAAAGCACCAGTTTCCCAGCATTCTGAATGTTAGATTTTCCAACCATCATTGTACATCTTATCAGGAAAAGGTGTGTCTTAAATACTTTGATTTGAATGTTTTTGAATAATACATGGGGGCAGACTGAAAAGCATTTGAATGAAAATTATACCGGTTCTTCACTGCACTTCTGGAACTATTCTCTGTGGATTGCCAGATCAAGAACTTGGCCCATCGATCACTGGTCAGTGTGAGGGTGTCCCTGGTAAACCCAGACTTGGGTCTGGTTTCTGTAGTGATGGCATTCTGGTTTAGGACAGTGACCTTAACCTGTGAAGTTCAGTGGAACCGGGGATCCTTAGTGTCAGAGTTGCCACCCTCGTCCTTCCCTCAGGAGATGGGCTCCATGCTGCCACAACATAGGGCTGGACCAGGGTATGAAAATTGTCGTGTGTCATCTTCTGGGACTTGGTTCAGTCACTAAGAGTAGATCTACATCTGGAAGAGTAATGGCTGCCCCAATAGACCCACATCACTTGTCACAATCAGCAGAGAAACTCAGACCACACATAGCAGGAACTGGACCTTCATGTCGGTGCCACTGTGGCTGGAGACTAGGACGAAATTGTAGCCTGTGTCCTAGCCTGTGTCCCTGGGATACAGACAGATGGAAAAAGAAATCGCTGGAGGGATATAGTGACAGAAAAACGAATGGGGAGGCAGGAGGAAGGCTGAGAGGACACCAGTACTGGAAGCAAGGCACAGACTAGCCTGCATTTGCCTCTGTCTAGAGGAGACTTGTGCCCTAGGTGCTTCCAAGATACACACAGCCTTTCCAGTCTGAGTCCACCCTTCCTCCAAGCATCACCAGAATACCTCCGTGCCTGGAGATCCAACCCAAATATCATGAGATGACCACCAGTCAATCCCAAAGTCTTGGCAGAAAGGTGGTCTAGGCCTTTCATGTCTTGGCATTCCTTCGGTGGGGAAAAGAATCAGAACAAAAAGCAGAAAAGGAACCCAGAATGGGCAGGCCCCTACTGATCCTGTTCTCCTATAACCTTCCTGTCACCCATTCATTTATCTCCTAGGTGAGACCACATTCAAGGAAAAACATGAGTAGAATTAGGCAGCGATCCCCTGCTCTCTGAATGTGTGTGTGTGTGTGTGTGTGTGTGTGGGTGGGGTGGGGGCAGGTGAGGTGTGGAAGGGGCAGGTGAGCCTTAGCGATTTACAAGGTCCTTGACCTCCACCGGAAGAACAGAGTTCTAAAGGTGCACACCAGGTTCAGGAGTTATGTGTGCTGCTATATGAATGTGCCTGTGCACTGAGACCCTTCTTCTGAGTGTCAGGATATCCTGTGTTTCACATAGATGCCCTTGCATCATCACATTTATCCTCACATCAGTAGTTATGAGGGAGAAACATACAGCCTGGCCCATAAAAAGCCCTCAATAAATGGAAAAAATTATGCTCACTCTCTCAAGTCTTCCCCAGGTTCAAAATGCCTTGGTCTCTTATAACACAGAAAACATGCCCATTGATTAATTTTGTAATTGATAACCACAGATCCTGTATTTGGAGTACTGGTGAGAAGTAGTCCCACGTGCTCCATCATCCAAATCTCAGCATGTTTCTCTCCTGCCTGCTGACTTGGACTTGCATAGCTAAGTCTGGTAGCTCACATCTTAATGGATAAGTTATTCTTTAACACCAGTAGGTCATTATACTGAGACAAAGAAAGAAATTTCAGCTGTAATGACTGTATAGAAGACCTTCAACCTCCACATACAGAGGAACCCCTTGGGCGGGAGGTCACACATTGCAGCTTTGGGGATCCCTTGACCGTGATGGCAAGATGTGTGTTGCTGACACCTGCAGTCTTGAAGGTCCTTTTGAATAATCAGGGAGAAACCTGAGCCCACCACCCAGTGGGCACATCTTCAATCAGGACAGACTGTCACAGTCTTGCTTTATTTTCCTCAGGAGGATGATTTCAATGAGCACAAGGTTTTAATGACCTCCTTAGCCCTCCTTGCCTTAGGCTGTCCAGGCACCCAAGTTTGCCCCCTCAATCCAAAGTTACATGAGCCTTGCGCAAGCACGTGCCCATCATGTGTGGCGGCCATGTGGAACAGGGTGTGACTGTGCATGTGCACATAGAAGACAAGGACCATGGCTTCGCCCGAGGAGCAGTATGGGTAGCCACCCACCCCATGTTGGACAAGGTCAACACCTGTCTGGACCACCTGGAGGAGAGAACTGAGCACCTCTCTTGCAGCCTCCCACAGTGCTTGAATCTAACTGGTAGACACAACTTGAGTTACATCACCTGCTCATGGAGGCTCAAAGGAATTGGCAGTCCATACTAGACCCCTCCAAGGGCCTGGAGCCAGGCCTCAACCCTGCCTCCCTGAGCCAGACTCTAGACTAAGCCCTCATGACCTGACTTGGGGCTGGACTGCAGATGTTCTGGGGGATCTGCCTGCCTAGGCCCTCTTTCTCGTACTTCCCTTCACCTGTCTGGCATATCCCTATAACCTGGCATTTCCACCTGGGGCCAGGTTGTGCCTGTGACCCACCTAACTTGCCTGCCTGCCCAACTCCTGGATGCTTCCCCCTTTGCTTATGTTCAATAAGCAGATTAAAGAGTTATCTTAAAATTCTCTGGAATTACTATTCCTGCACCATGTTGCCAGTTGAATGTTTATTTCACAAAATGTTGTCAGCAAGATCAGCTCTAGAAAGGGTTTATGAATTTACTATTAGAAATTTTAAGTAATGTGTGTAGAATTTCATTTTTTAAAATCACTGCTGCTGCTGCTAAGTCACTTCAGTCGTGTTCGACTTTGTGTGACCCCGTAGACGGCAGCCCACCAGGCTCCTCTCTGTCCCTGGGATTCTCCAGGCAAGAGTACTGGAGTGGGTTGCCATTTCCTTCTCCAATGCATGAAAGTGAAAAGTGAAAGTGAAGTCACTCAGTTGATCACTAGTCAAAGGCAAAAACTTCAGCCACTCAAGTTACCTTTTCGATTTTGTTCATTCATATTCTGGTAATGAGTGATATGTAGTGAATAATTCCTAATACTCAAAGGACTGGATTTTAATTCAAATTGGACCAGGAGATTATGGTGTGCTTCCATGTTTTTGTTCCCATGACTTCTGATGTTCTCCAGAACTATGCTAGACCACTCCTCATACCCTCACCCTTAGCAGGAATAGGAGATACACCCCTCATGCACACACGATATCCAGGTATGCATCTGTCATCCTCATGAATAGGTGACAAGGATCACTTGTCCTAGGATGATGTCAGATTACCTACCATCCTTCTTACCTTAAAAAGGGCAGAACTTCAGTTCTGTCCCTGAGCCCCTCCCCCTACCACCCACCACCTCCCATCAGTGCCCAGATTACTGAGCCCAGAGTCCCACTCGGCATCTGCTGTGATGCACATGCGAAGCCACATCTTCATTGATGGTGCCTGGAGTCATCACAAACAATAACATCTACAATGGAAGCTTTTCCATCACACATATTTTATTGAAACACAACATTTTACAAATTGAAAATATTTTACACAGTCACCTGTTCCTCTCTGACATGAGTGGTACAGTACATCTTCCATTTGCCAAGACTGGTGAGATCAGCAGAGCAACTGAAACCATCTGTAAACAAGGCCTGTGGTTATATTCGCTACTGCAAAGGACCACAAAGAACTCCCCATGAGGACACAGGTTTTGGTAAAATATAAATGAACTGGAGGGTGAACAATGGCTCCTACTTATTCCTCTTGCTTGTGGTACTGTTGGCACAAGTTCCACTGAAAGAAGTTCCCTGTGGCCTGAATTTGGCCCAGGGTGTGGCAATCACAATTTGTGGGGGACAGAAATCTGCAGAGACCTGATTTCTCATGTTAGGGTATTGGAGGCAAATACAAAGCTACATAAGAAACAAAGCTTTAATTTTCCCTATTAAACTGACAGCACACCTTCACTCCTCCATTTGCTTTAGAAGGTTAACTTTGGAAAACGTGTCAGTTCTTCATCTGCCTCTTTATATGTGTGGAAATCATTTAAAAAGCTCAATAAGCCTCTTGCCAATTTGACAACTCAGGAATGCTCCTTTAAGGACCTGGCAGGAAAATCCTTGCAAAGCGGGGTGCTAGGTCAGAGAACAACTTAAGCAGTTGAAACCAGAAAGTGCTAGAGCTCCTGGACACTCAGAGAAAGAAAAGACCATCAAAGCAGTGCACAAGAGTCAGTAAAGCTGCAGGAGAAAATCATGAAAAGGTGAGGGAAGATAGCATCTCAGGAGGATTACAGCATCCGCAGAAGCAAGAGGTGTTCCTTCTCAGAACTCCCTCAGGTTATGTTATTATGCAAGAGGACGAAACATTATAAACAAAATTAAACAGTGTGCAGAAAGTGCAGAGGTAGGGAAATCATCTCCTGGCAGAGAGGACCACAATTCACTAGGAAAATGAAAAGTGAAGACTTGAACCCAATATTAATGCCTAACATTCAATAGAGGTCCACATTCACAAACTTCACACCTATGCACGTGCTTTACTATCTTCTATATCACAGTTATGGCCACCCAATGGTAGTGTGAGTGAACACGATTAGATGACAGGAGAAAGAGCCCTGAACTCACAGTGTCTCCCATATGTTTCACACCAAAGATCCTTGTCCTCTCCACTGTCAGTCCACTCTCCGAGCCTCTTCCTCATACCCCTGCTGACCCAAATTTCCCTAATCAAGAGGAAGCAAGACCTTAAATGGGGGAACTACTGGGCCCTTTCCCTCCCCAAAATGAGCTCCCCTTTCTGCTCACCCACTCCTGTAGCACAACACCACAAACAATGTGTAACTTCCCCTTCACTGTGGTACTAACAACACCTTCTTCCTTGAGAGTGCAGATAAGGTCCCCTTGAGGCAGTATCATTCCCACCAACCTGAAGACGCATATGGAAGTGAAGCCATCACCTAGCAGAAAAGGCTATCTAGCAGATCCACAAGGGGAGAAACAGATACAGCCTGGGGGCATAGCCCTCTCCAGCAAGAGGAAACCAAGGTTTTCATCCTCCAGTCGTCACACCTGACTCAGGAGTTTCCTGGACATCCAGGCTCATTGGTGCATGCCCGGAAGGAAAAAAGGCCTGTATCAAGGACGGCTCATTGACAAGACCTACCTGACTTCCTTTTTCCAACCAATGTGCAGAGTGTGCTCAGCGGAAGAGTGCCAAAAGCAAACGTGGAAAGTTCTAAAAACATACCCACACACAGAGATGAGACACCTCACAATTCACAATATCCCTGCTCTGCACAATGGCACAGAATTCTGACAACAAGCGACTTTCAACTTCTGCCCAGAGCTTACATTACCCAAGGCTTTTGCGGCACAGATGTCTGATTCAGGCCAGAGGTAGCTTACCTCCAGACCCAACATTTCCCATAACCCTTGCTTAGAGTAGTCTGACACAAGCCAGAGCGCACTACACCCAGAACCCCTCATTTTGAATGTCCCTTGCGGCATTGAAGTCTGACTCACCAGAGCTATCTTACCATCTGGATGCAACCTTTCCCATGACCTTGACTTTAGAGAAGTCTGACTCAGGTGAGAGACAACTGATGCCCTGATCCCCACATTTCCTATGACTTCTGTGGCTCAGAAATCTGACCCAGGCCAAAGGGAACTTAAGAGCTGGGCCAAACATTTCCCATGACCCTTGCTTTAGAGAATTCTGACTCAGGCCAGAGCCAACTTGCACCCTGAACCCCACATTTCCCATGTCCTTTAGAGAGGGTATCAGGCAGGAAGGAAAGGCGTCTCCAAATGGAGGAGATAGGCAGCAAGTGTCAGACACTTTTTCTCTCTCCCTTAAGCAGCAGGAGGAAACAAACTACAAGTGTCGGATTTTTCCCTTCTCTAATTTCTTTTAAAATTTTGTGTTGCCATGACTTTACCTGGTTCCACCTGAACTTAACTTGCCTCAAACCCTGAGGTAACCATACATTTTTCTTATGGAAATGTTTTTCTTAAGCTATGTTAGTGAACTATGTATTTACCCTAGACTCTGTCTTTCTTCACATTGGTTCTGCCTAAGACTCAGAAGGGACTTGACAAGCCAGGATGTTTTAGTCCTGAAAGTGTTCTTTTAAGCTATGCTTCAAGGAGGCTATCACTTTGCTTGGAAACCTGCCTTTCTTCAAGATTCATGTCAATGGTTTTATGGCACAGGACAACTCACCTTGTGCCAATGCTATCACAAAATGCATGATGTGGGTGAGGAGCCTGGTGCCAGTCTCTGAGTTGTGAGACGTTTCCTTTCTCTAATTAGCAGCATGCTGGTAGTGATATCAGTTCAGTTCAGTTCAGTCGCTCAGTCGTGTCTGACTCTTTGCAACCCCATGAATCGCAGCACGCCAGGCCTCCCTGTCTATCACCACCTCCCGGAGTTCACTCAGACTCACGTCCATTGAGTCAGTGATGCCATCCAGCCATCTCATCCTCTGCCATCCCCTTCTCCTCCTGCCCCCAATCCCTCCCAGCATCAAAGTCTTTTCCAATGAGTCAACTCTTCCCATGAGGTGGTCAAAGTACTGGAGTTAGCGATATAACTTCTGGCTAAAGACTAGCATGGGGACACTCTTTCTGCCCCCTTCTGATGTCTACATCAGAAGCTTACACTATCTACTTCATACTTTTATAAAACTGTATTACACAAGCACTCTGAGTGATTAGGCTTCATCACTGGCGCAGAATTGAATTCCTCTCCTCTGGAGGCCAAGAATCCCCAATTCTTTCCATGCTCAACAACATTTCTCCTTGCGGTACACAGGTCTGACACAGGAAAGTGCTACCTTACAACCTGAACCCAATATTTCCCATGACCCATGCTCTAGAAAACTCTGACTTGGGCCAGAATCAATTTATTTCCTGAAACCCACATTTCCTATGTCATTTGCGACAGAAAGTATGACTCAGGCCAGAGCTAATTTAACACCCAGACCCAACATTTTCCATGGTCCTTGTGGCACAGAAGTTTGACTCAGGACAGAAGTAACTTATGCTCCTGACCCAACATTTCGCATGCTCCTTGCAGAGAAGTCTGACTCAGGAAAGAGCCTATTTAACACCTGGACCTAACATTTCCCATGATCCTTGCTTTAGTGAAGTATGACTCAGGCCAGAGCTGACTTACTACCCCAACCTAACATTTGCGATCCGCTATGTGGCACAGATGTTTGAATCAGGCCAGAGAATCTTTACTACCCAGACCCAACATTTCCCATGACCCTTGCTTTAGAGAAGTCTGACTCAGGCCAGAGCCACCTTAGGCCTGGAACCCCACATTTTCTATGCCATTCATGATACACAAGTCTGACACATGCCAGAGCAAACTCACCACCCGGACCCAGCATTCCCCATGCCGGTGGGAAAAGGGAAGTCTGACTCAAATTAGAGCCATTTGACGTTCAGGATCCAACATTTCTATGGCCCTGTGTAACACAAACGTCTGACTCAGGCTAGAGCAAACTTTTTCCCCAGACCCAATATTTACCATGACCTTCTTGTGACACAGAGTCTAACTCAGGCCAGTGCCATCTTACCACCCACACCCAACTTTCCCCAAGCACCATAGTACACAGAATTCTGACAACATGCCACAGCCAATTTCTCCTCTGGAGCCAACAATCGCCATGTCCACAAGCTACCAATGCCACTCTGGGCCTTCTTTAGGACTTTCACAAGGCACTTGGGTTGTGTGAGCTTTGAAGGAAGTAGAGTCTGGCAGGTATCTCAGTAGAACATACCAAGAGTAGCTGCTGACTTTCAGCTGTCTCTTTATGGCAAACAGGGACATCTCAACAGGAGAGCTGAGCTCAACCAAGTACAGTCAACCTCAATGTGCACCTCCCAGGAGACCCTCAGAATACTCTTCTAGGCCACAGTATAGGAGGGGCAGTGGCCACGTTTCCTGAGCTATTTTTAACAGCCTAAGGCAGTGCCCAGACTGAAGCAGGAACACAAGAACTTGTCTAGCAGTGACATCTAATAGTCTGAGGAATGCTGTAAAGAAGGGTAAAGCCCCCGTTATAAAAGTCTCACCTGTGCCTGAAGGCAATCTATTCTCATGTCTTACTCAAGGATGTGCATTTCTATCATTGGTCCTCATGCTTTGCCGATCCCAGGCAGGGACAAGTATGTGGAAGGGGAAGAAAACACTTTTTGGATACAGGAAGCTTCTCACATTTTTCACACCACAGTCCCTTGTTCTTAATCATTATGAGCAGCTGCATCCAGTGCTGCTCTGCCCTACCCTCTGCCCACCTGCAACCCACAGGCCTCAGAAGGAGAGACCACGGTCTATATGCCATTCCATCTTTCCTGATCAGAGAGACTCCTGCCCTCGTGTGACCCTGTAACCTCTATAAGCCTCTCTGAAAGAAGAGACAATCAAACTGGCTGGCCAATCAGCCGTGAAATCCATTTATTTCAACATGTATTCTCCCCAATTTGGGGGACATTTACCTGACCTGTTATTTCTACTACAGTAAAAACACACTGTGTCACCCCCAGATAACCATGTTGACTGGAAATGAAATGGAGATGGAGGTGTGGGAACCACTGACTTTTGAAGCAAGAAAATGTTACTTAAGAAGGCTTCTCACAGCTTCATAAATAACATCACCAGATATGGGGCCAGCTAAACCCAGTTCTATCATCCATCTACACCATATGTGGGGGGAGGAGCTCTGTTACCATGGCAATGTAATGATCCATTCTATACAACGAATGTCCCCTGCAAAATAGAGCTTTATCTATTTCTTACAAAGAGTACTCAAATCACAGGATTTGAGAAGATTAAGAAATAAACCAATGAAAAGAACTGAGGATAGTTCTTGCTTCTATTAGCCTTCGTATCAGTGGTGGTTGTGGTGGATTTCTTATTAGCATCAGCACCAGCAAAAGCACTATCATGGCCACCACCATCATCGTCATTTCCAGTAGGCTAACATGCCACTCCAAATGACTGCTGGTATCCTGATGAACCTAGTTTCTGCACATAACAGGAAAGCAGTATAGAAAAGAAAGATACCCCATTGCAAAATAATCGCCTTCAAATGCCAAATATTTCCCATTTCTCTGTCACCCACAGAGATCAGGGGCAAGCATGAGCTTGACACAGATAACTTAGATTGAAGACCTTAGACTGAAGACATTACCATTCCCACCCGAGAGGAAACATTCATTATTTGAACTTGATACAGGTAACTTGATAAATTCATTCATTGATACGGATAACTTGACACAGATAACTTGATACATTCATCGATTGAGCTTGATAAATATAATTTAGATCGAAGACCTTAGACTGAAGGCATTACCATTCCCACCTGAGAGAAAACATTCATCAAATATATGCCTCAGGAGGCTAAGTGACTATGCAGGGCTAGGGAACAGCACCAGGAATAGCACAGAGGAGCCAGGTCACATCTGACCTGTACTGAGTAGCGTCCACTTGTCTTGCTCAAGACTGTCAGTTCTTGAGACTGCCGCCAACGGGCAAAACACTCTTTGCGAATGCTCTGCCTTGTGACTGCTTCCTAAGAAGACAATAGTCAGCAGAAGTACGCATGAAAAAATTCACTGGGGCCCTGCCCCCTCCAAAGAAGAGATTCAGGATGACTGGGATGCAATGGGCAGCCAGTACAAGCCTGTGTGGAAAGGAGAGAAGGGGCCACGGTTAGTGTTAAGTTTCACAACTCTTTTGTCTAGCAGATGAGCCGGGCTTGGTCACCATCATGTCTCATGGTGACTGAACACAGGTTAGGAGAAACCTTTCTCTCAGTATTATACATTTCAGTCTGTCACCGCATGAGGAATCCACAATGACACCCATCATCCAAGGATTTAAAGTAATTTAACCCATTAAAAGTGTAAAAGAAAAGAGGATGAATGTCAATGTGCTGGGAAAAGGCCACACACTCTAGTTTCCCACCAAAAAGGAAATGTGTAATTTGAACATCGGTGGGTGAAATTCAGGACTTGTGATGCCAGCTTCTGACTCAAACTTGTACCACTAATAAACCAGAGGAACCAGAGCTGTCTGTTGAGACCGAAGGTTAGAAGGCTCTTTGAGTACATTTCTACTGAACATTTTCTCCTCCCACTTCAGTTGAGCAAATGACCTCACCTGAATGTTGATAAATTAATCAACACAGAGAAAAGAAATAACTTAATATACAAAGAGGAAAAGTAGAAACCTTTCTGTCACTGCCAGGTAACAGTCACCCTCTGGCCAGCAGAGGGTTCACACCCTGGAAACTCTTCACAGGTGCAGGTGTGAAGCCATGTCAGCCGCCACATGAGGTGTCTAAGTTGACCAGTGCAGAATGTCACTCTCAGTAAGGAAAAGCCGAGTCCAGGGCTGCCTCTTGCTTTACAGCAGGACTAAGGACTTGTGGTTTCCAATAAGATGCTTCAGTAACTCCTGAGGTAACTTGAGGGACCAGAGAAAGGAAACAAGCGTGTAAATGAAATGATGCCAAAGTGTAAAGAGCTGGGGCAGGAAAAGGAAACGGTGGCAAGAAAAGGAGTTGAACCTAATACCATCCCTTTCTGCTCCAGTAGGTGGATTCACAAAGTGGGGGACAATATTCCTTGAGCACCAACTGTACCCTAAGTACTTAATAAAGGTTATCACACTGGATTCTCACAACATCCAAGACAGCATGCTAGAGATCCCATTGTGCAAAAGAGGGGGGAGTCAAGCTCAAATGTGATACTAAGAGAGAGCTGAGAGACTTTCAGATTCAGATACTGGAGGCTTTTTGTGTATGAAACACTTAGTATAATCCCAGCAATGTCTGCAAGGAAACACACAGCCAAGAATTACTTGAAGGGTGAAAATTTGAAGAAGTATTGATTCCTGACTTGACAATCACTTCTATTATATTCCCAGGAACCTTATCACATGTAAAAGGGGTCTGGGAATCCACCACTGACCACCACCCGCTTGGTCCACAGGTTCCATTTTAGACTTTTTCATAGACAGAAATATTTTCAATTACCTTCAGATCCATATTGTCATATTTGGGAAAACGGCACCCAGGCAGCACAAATTCTGCGTTCATGTGGTTTATTTTCAACAGGCCAAGCCAGTCTATCTCTCTGCTGCCAGCTAGTACATGTATTTCCAAGCAGAATAAAAAGAGAGATCAACCCTTTGATGGTAAACCATCAAAATCATGTGATTTTGAAAACTGACATTCTAAAAGTCAATGTGTCTGCAACACAGGCAACAATGAACAGAGGATCATGATTAAGGACTGGAAAAAGATACCACTGTCTTATTTAAGGAACTGATTCAATTAACAGCTTCCACCACAGAATTAGCAAACCATGTCCAGGGAGAGACCTCGACACTGTTTTCTTAGGGACCCGGGAAAAGCATTTCAGCACCATCTTCAGTTATGCTACAGGTGACAGGAAACAAATCTTACCCTCTGCCCAGCATATTTGGCCCACATAACATAAGTTTGATCTTACGTGTCTAGTGGATCAGGCCAGTTGGTTCCAAATCCACTCTTCACTTGACAGTCCCCTAGGCTGACCAGCACTGGACTTTTCCATCACACGTCCTAGAGGAGACCTGCAAGAAGACTGCCTGTGGGTAGACAGACTAGCACAACTGCAGGAAAATCAAGTAACTTGGAAATTCATATAGGTGGGCGTCTGGGGCAAACACACCGTTTCCCTTATGTAGAGAAGCTTCCAAAAACATTGAGCTCTGGAACCCAATCATGCTACATCTTCCCATGATCAAGTAGGCCAAATGTTATGAAAGGTAACATAAGACAGAGACTGATCTTCAGAGATATGGCTGCCTCTTGAAAATGAACCACTGGTTCATCCTGCTTTAACCAAATATCACAGAGTAATTATGGAACATTACAGTGAAAGGCCATGACACTTGAAGAAGGACAGTCTCAGAGAACACCTTTTACTTTTTCTTTTCTCAGAGCTTGGGCCAGTGGACAGTTTGACATCAGTCGCTGCTGTTAAACAAGGGTTAAAAAACCAATCAGAAAATTTTTTCCTTATTTATGCAAAAAAGATAATGGAAAACTTTTACAGAAAACTTATGAAACAGCCCTGGACCTACATGTAACTGGGTTAAATGACACCAAACACTTACATTTTCGGCAGAAGATCCCAAACTCCATTAATCGCAGACGTAGTCAGATGAAATGCATTCAGTGTCATAACACATCAAAGACAAAGTCATATGATTAATTCTGCATTTAAAAATCAACACTATGCCCCAATGTTTATTCTCAAGGATGTTTATGAAGAAGGAACAATACCAGAATATAAACAAAATTACTCTATCAAACAAGAAATTATAATACAAACTAAAGCATAATCAGAAGTGAAGTTCATTTCCTCTCAATTGAAATTTGCACAAAACTATTTAAAGAAATACTAGGGTGCCCCAGGGACACAATTTACTGAATGCAGTGGGATGAACATGTAAAATGAAAATGTTAAGAGCATCCAGTCTTGGCTGACAAGAGGGGCTCATGCACATCCACAGTGACTGTGCACATTCGAGCACCCAGCCGGTCCATTCAATTCAGAATATGCCCACTGAAAATACGTTTATTTGAAGAGTATTTGTGAAACACGACGAAGATCGCAGTTAAGCAAAGTCAAATGATTTCAATGCCCTAAAAAGGCCCACTCCATTATAATGTATAATGAAAACAAAAGGAGAACGCTGGGTGCATGATATCCTTCTCAGTTTGAAAGAAAGCAACAGCCCAAGAGAAGGCTCTTCTCTTATTTGTAACCTTCAAACATCACCAAGTATTTTAAGGGCCATTTGTGCTTGAACAGAATGATCTTAAACACACACAAAATGCAAAACTGCCTTCAAAGGTGACTGAAGACCATGTCCAGGGTCTGTGAACAAGCCCCAAGCCGATCAAGCGGTCTGTGTACTCAATTTTCTCGTTAACATTCTCAGGATTTGTGTTCCATTTTAAGGCAAAACCACGAAGGAGACTAATCTGAAAGTTAACAAAGAAATGATATTAAACTTAAAGCCATGTTGTTAAATGAAACACAGAACACCAAGGCAGCCAAGGTCTGTCAGCTTTCGAAATAGCGCCCGAATGCCCTCAGAGACTTACTTTCTCCTTTCACGTGGAAAATAACAGAAACACTCTCAATGGTTAAGAAATGGTTAAGAAAGTTACCTAGGACTGTTACTTTATCACCATGCATGTCTCTGGTCAAATACACCCTCCTTTCTAGAGACTGTATCATGCTAGCTGCACCAAGAGTCTACTTTCTCTGATTATTTTTCTACTTACCATTCATGTACATAATCCATATCTTTGGCTATTTGGGGACGTTTGTGTTTCCATATGAATTGTGAAATTTTTTGTTCTAGTTCTGTGTGTGTGTGTGTGTGTGTGTGTGTGTGTGCCTGCACGTGTGGAAGCCCTGACGCACACACACTTACAAAATTCATTCACATTCTCAACTTTACATAATATGTGCAAACCTCCTAAAAAGATGTCTCCCATATTAGATCCACTCATGAATGGAATGAAAGTACCTGTTTCCCTGCATTTTTAATGTTAGATTTTTCAATCATCATTGTACATTTTATAGGGAAAGGCGCATCTTAATTTCTTTGATTTGAATGTGTCACATAATATCCGGGGGCAGACTGAATAACATTTGAATGAAAATTATACCGGATATTCACTGCACTTCTGTAACTAGCCATTCTGTGGGTTGTCTTTTCACCTTGTTTATACTTTCCTTTGCTGTTTAAAAGCTTTTAAGTTTAATCAGGTCCCACTTGTTTACTTTTGTTTTTATCTCCATGACTCTAGGAGGTGGGTCATAGAGGATCTTGCTTTGATTTATGTCATCAAGTGTTCTGCCTATGTTTTCCTCTAGGAGTTTTATTGCTTTTGGCCTTACATTTAGGTCTTAAATCCATGTTGAGTTTACCTTTGTGTATTGTATTAGGAAGTGTGCTGATTTCATTCTTTTACATTTAGCTGTCCAGTTTTCTGAGCACCATTTATTGAAGAGACTGTCTTTGCCCCATTGTATATTCTTGCCTCCTATCTCAAAAATAAGTTACCCATAGGTGCATGGGCTTATTGCTGGGCTTTCTATCTTGTTCCATTGGTCTATGTTTCTGTTTTTGTGCCAGTGCCATACTGTCTTGATGACTGTAGCTTTGTAGTATAACCTGAAGTCAGGAAGCGTGATTCCTCCAGCTCCATTCTTCTTTCTCAAGACTCTTTTGGCTATTTGGGGACGTTTGTGTTTCCATATGAATTGTGAAATTTTTTGTTCTAGTTCTGTGAAAAATGCCACTGGTAATTTGATAGGGATTGCATTAAATCTGCAGATTGCATTTGGTAGTATTTTCGCAATATTGAGTCTTCCTACCCAGGAACACGGAATATCTCTCCATCTGTCCATCTCATCTTCGATTTTTTTCACTAGTGTCTTAGAGTTTTTATCTATAGTTCTTTCATCTCCTAAGGTAAGTTTATTCCTAGATATTTATTTTTTTGTTGCAATGGTGAATGGGATTTATTCCTTAATTGCACTTTTTGATTTTTCATTGTTAGTATATAGAAATGTAGGTGATTTCTGTGTATTGATTTTGTATCCTGCAACATTGCTAAATTCACTGATTAGCTCTAGTAATTTTCTCATACTATCTTTAGGGTTTTCTATGTACAGTATCATATCATCTGCAAACAGTGAGAGCTTTACTTCTTTTCGGATCTGGATTCCTTTTATTTCTTTTTCTTCTCTGATTGCTGTAGCTAGGACTTCCAGAACTATGTTGAATAATAGTGGTGAAAGTGGACACCCAGGTCTAATTCCTGATCTTAGGAGGAATGCTTTCCATTTTTCACCATTGGGAAGAATGTTTGCTATAGGCTTGTCATATATGGCCTTTCCTATGTTGAGCTTGGTTCCTTCTATGTCCTTCTTGTTCCTTCTATGTCATCCTTTCTTGAAGAGTTTTAATCATAAATAGGTGCTGAATTTTTCAAAAGCTTTTTCTGCATCTATTGAGATAATCATATGGTTTTAATCTTTCAACTTGTTAATACGGTATATCAATTGATTGATTTCCATATAATGAAGAATCCTTGCATCCATGGAATAAATGCAACTTGATCATGGTGTATGAGCTTTTTGATGTGTTGCTGAATTCTTTTTGCTAAAAGTTTGTTGAGGATTTTTGCATCTATGTTCATCAGTGATATTGGCCTGTAATTTTCCTTTTTGTGTGTTGTCTTTGTCTGGTTTCTGTATCAGGGTGATGGTGGCCGCGTGGAATGAATTTAGAAGTGTTCCTTCCTCTGCAATTGTTTGAAAGACTTTTAGAAGGATAGGCATTAGCTCTTCTCTAAATGTTTGATAGAATTCTCCTGTGAAACCATCTGGTCCTGGGATTTTGTTTTTGGGAGTTTTTTTTTTTTTTAATCACAGCTTCAATTTTAGTGCTTGTAATTGGGTTGTTCATAATTTCTATTTCTTACTGGTTCTGTCTTGGCAGATTGAACTTTTCTAAGAATCTGTCCATTTCTTCCAGGTTATCTATTTTATTGCCGTATAGTTGTTCATAATAGTGTCTTATAATCCTTTGTATTTCTGCATTGTCTGTTGTAACCTCTCCTTTTTCACTTCTAACTTTGTTGCTTTGATTCTTCTCTCTTTTTTTCTTGATGAGACTGGCTAAGAGTTTTCTTCCAAAAGGAAGAAAGAATTCAATCTTCTTCAAGGGAAGATTTCAACTTTCCTTGAAGCCTGAAAAAAGGAGACCTCAAACACAATAACTTAAAAAGAAGTGAAAAGGCAGAGAAATACTGCACAAGTGATGGAACAAACTAGAAACACAGAAGTCAAAATAATTGAAGAGGAAATAGGAAAATTACCTGAAAAAGAATTCAGAATAATGTTTGTAAAGATGATCAAAAACCTTGAAAACAAAATGGAGAAAATGCAAGAATCAATTAACAAAGACCTAGAAGAATTAAAGAATAAGCATACAGAGACAAAAAAACAAAATTACTGAAATGAAAAATACTCTAGAAAGAATCAATAGCAGAATACCTTGAGGCAGAAGAATGGATCAGTGAGCTGGAAGATCAAACTGTGGAAATAACTTCAGAAGAGAAGAATAAAGTAAAACGATTAAAAAGAAATGAGGACAGTGTCAGAGATCTCTGGGACCATATCAAACACACCAACATTCCAACTACAGGCTTCCCAGAAGAAGAGGAAAACAAATGGTACGAGAAAGTTTTTGAAGAGATTATAGTTGAAAACTTCCCCAACATGAAAAAGGAAATAGCCAATTAAGTCCAAGAGGCAGAAAGAGTCCCATACAGGATAAACTTTCATGACTATCCCTGTGACTGAAAAGTTTTGGTAATAAAACACTTGTAGGGTTCCTGATGTAGTTTGTGGAATTCACCAGCAGATGGCACTGCTCTACTACCTTTTCGAGTTAAATGACACTGTACACCCTCCCATTGACAGCTACTATCCCCACTCCCTTCCTATGCACCAAGTCCTCTCTTATCTACCCTCTCTTGTCCATATCACAATTAGTTGTGGACAGCTAATTGTCCCTTCCTCTGAGTGCCTTGGAAATACATCTTTCCCTGGAATTTCTGCTGTCTTTCAAGAAATTCACCAACAGATGCCATTGCTCCACTAAGTTCTCCAGTTATACAAGATTTCATACATTCCATTGACATCTACTACCCACTCCATTCCTGTGTCCCAGGATCTCTTTTCTTTCTTTTCTTTCCTTTAACAAAATGGCAGTTTTTGAGTGTTTTCCCATGTCGTGAAGGCCGTGCAACACTTCTTTCTCATGGCTTTCTGTTGTAGTTCAAGGCATCCACCATCAGACTATGCTACTCTAGCAGGTATCAAGTTATACAAGTCTCTACATGTTCCCATTGACATCTACTCCCACCATTCCTTTCCTGTGCCACAACCTCTCTTCCCTTAACACTACGGGGTGTGCTTGGGTGATTGTCCATGCCAATGAGTAAGTGAAAGTCACTCAGTCATGTCTGACTCTGCAACCTCATGGACTTTACAGTCCATGCAATTCTCCAGGCCAGAATACTTGAGTGGGTAGCGGTTCCCTTCTCCAGTGGATCTTTCCCAACCCAGGGATCGAACCCAGGTGTCACACATTGCAGGCAGATTCTTTACCAGCTGAGCCACAAGGGAAGCCCCCGTGGCAATGAAGGTCTTGGCAACACATCCATCCTTCCAATGGCTTTCTGTTGTAGTTCAAGGAAACTACCACCAGGTGGCGCTGCTCCACTTGGTTTTCAAGTTATGTGAAACCCTATAGGTTCTCATTGACATCTATTTCCCCCACTTCCTTCTTCCCCAATACCTCTTTTCTTTTTCTTTTCCTTGCTCTTAACAAAACAGGCTGTGCCTGAGTGACTGTCCACATCAATGAAGGTCTTGGCTATACATCTTCCCAAACGTTCTCTGCTGCAGGTGGAGGAGTCCAACAGCCTATGACATGCTCCACTGGGCTATCCACTGATACCAGGCTCTACACCCTCACATTGACATCTATTCTACCCACTCCCTTCCTGTGCCCCAAGACCTTTTTCCCTTTTTTATCTTGCCCTTAAAAAATTGTCTGTGCATGGTTGTTTCCCTGTCTCTGAAAGACGTGGCAACACAACACCTCTATGGCTTTATTATATACTAGAAGCATTCCACCAGCAAATGATGCTGTTCCACTAGGTTCTCAAGTTATACTATGCTCTACACTCTCCCACTGACATGTACTACCCCACACTTTTCTGTGCTCCAAGACCTCTCCTATCTTTCTTTTCTTGTCCATATCAAATCTGGCTGTGGACGGGTGATTGTTCTTGTTGCTGAAGGCCTTAGAAACACATCTTCCCCTCGGGCTTTTGCTGTCTTTCAAGGAATTCACCAGTAGGTGGTGTAACTCCACCAATTTTTCGAGTCATAAAAAGTTCTACACACTCCCATTGACATCTACTACCACACTCCCTTCTTGTGAAACAACGTGTCCCTTCTCTTTCTTTTCTTTCCCTGAAGAAAACTGGCTGTGCTTGGGTGATTGCCCATGTCTTTGAAGGACTTGGCAACACATCTTCCCTATGGCTTTCTGCTGTAGTTCAAGGAATTCACCAGCAGATGGCGATCCTTTAACAGGTTTTCAAGTTACGCGAGCCTCTACACTTTCCCAGTGACATATACTTCTGCCACTCCCACCCTGTGCCCTGATACTGCTCTTCTTTTTCTTTCCTTTCCTTTAACACAACTGGCTGTGCTTGGGTGACTGCCCATGTCAATGAAGGCCTTGGCAACACATCTTCTAAAATGCTTTCTGCTGCAATTCAAGGAATCCACCAATGGATGAGGCTGCTCCATTAGGTTTTCTCTACAGCCTCACATTGACATCTTGTCTACCCACTCCCTTACTTTGCCCCAAGACCTCTTTTCTCTTTCTTTTCTTGTCCTTATCAAAGCTGGCTGTGAACGGGTGATTATCCTTATCATTGAATATCTTGGCAAGACATCTTCCACAGAGGTTTCTGCAGTCATTCAAGAAATCCGCTGATAGAGCTGCTCCACTAAATTTAAGAGCTATACAAGTTTCTACACTCTCCTCTTGACATTTACTACTGACTCCCTTCCTGTGCCCCAAGATGTCCCTTCTCTTTCTTTTCTTTCTCTTAACAAAACTGGCTTTGCTTGGGTGACTGTCATCATCGCTGAAGACCTTGACAGCTCAAAACACACCCTTGGCTCTCTGATATATACTAAGAAATCCAACAGCATATGGCTCTGGTCCACAGGATTTCCAGTTATACGATGCCCTACATACATTGACATCTAGTCTACACACTCCCTTCTTGTACCCAAAGACCTCTTTTCTCTTGCCCTTAACATAAGGTTTTTAAAGGTGACTGTTCCTGTCGGTGAAGTACTTAGCAAAACAGTATACCCATGTCCTTCTGATGTACTTCAAGGAGTCCACCAGCACATGGTGCTGCTCCCCTAGAGTTTTGAGTTATACAAGGCTCTACAGAGTCACATCGACATCTACTTCCCTCACTCACTTCCTGTGTGCCAAGACCTCTCTTCTCTTTCCTCTCTTCCCTTTAACAAAACTGGCTGTGCCTTGATGACTGTCTATGTGAATGAAGGCCTTGGCGACACATCTCACTCGGGGCTTGCTACTGTAGTTCAAAGAATCTACCCATAGATGGCGCTGCTCTACTAGGTTTTCCGCTGATAGGCTCAAACCTGGGTCGGGAAGATGCCCTGGAGAAGGAAATGGCAACCCACTCCAGTATTCTTGCCTGGAAAATTCCATGGATGGAGGAGCCTGGTAGGCTACAGTCCATGGGGTCGCAAAGAGTCAGACACGACTGAGCAACTTAACTTTCTTCTCTTTTCTTTTCTCCCACTTCTTTCCTGTGCCCAACATGTATCTTCCCTTTCTTCTCTTGTGCTTATCAAAACTGTCCATGCTGGATGGCTGTCCCAGTGGCTGAAGGTCTTGGTAACACAGCAACCACAAGATTTTCTGCTGTAGTTTGAGAAATCCACCAGCAGACTGCACTGGTCAACTACGCTTTGGGGTCATAGGAGGCTCAACCAACCACCTCACACTGACATCTACCCCATCCACTCCCTTCTGTGCACCAAGACCTCTGTTCTCTTTCTTCCCTTGCTTCTATCAAAACTGGCTGTGCACAGATGACTGTCCTTGTCGCTGAATGCCTTAGCAACACAATACTCTTGTCTATGTGGTGTAGTTCAAGGTACCAGCAGATGATGCTGCTACTCTAGGTTTTCGAGTTATATGCAGCTCTACAGCCTCACATTGACATCTGCTCCCCTCAGTCTCTTTCTGTGACCCAAGACTACCCTTCTCTTTCTTCCTTGCACATAACAAATCTAGCTGTGGTTGGGTGACTGTCCATGTCGCTGGAGGCCTAGGCAAAACATCTCTCCCTGGACTTTCTGATAGACTTCAAGGAAACCACCCATACATAGTATTGTTCCATTCAGTCAGTTCAGTTTAGTTCAGTCACTCAGTCGTATCTGACTCTTTGCGACCCCATGAATCGCAGCACGCCAGGCCTCCCTGTCCATCACCAACTCCCGGAGTTCACTCAGACTCACGTCCATCGAGTCAGTGATGCCATCCAGCCATCTCATCCTCTGTCGTCCCCTTCTCCTCCTGACACCAATCCCTCCCAGCATCAGAGTCTTTTCCAATGAGTCAACTCTTCGCATCAGGTGGCCAAAGTACTGGAGTTTCAGCTTTAGCATCATTCCTTCCAAAGAAATCCCAGGGCTGATCTCCTTCAGAATGGACTGGTTGGATCTCCTTGCAGTCCAAGGGACTCTCAAGAGTCTTCCCTAACACCACAGTTCAAAAGCATCAATTCTTCGGTGCTCAGCCTTCTTCACAGTCCAACTCTCACATCCATACGTGACCACAGGAAAAACCATAGCCTTGACTAGCCGGACCTTTGTTGGCAAAGTAATGTCTCTGCTTTTGAATATGCTATCTAGGTTGGACATAACTTTCCTTCCAAGGAGTAAGCGTCTTTTAATTTCATGGCTGCAGTCACCATCTGCAGTGATTTTGGAGCCCCCAAAAATAAAGTCTGACACTGTTTCCCCATCTATTTCCCATGAAATGATGGGGCCGGATGCCATGATCTTCGTTTTCTGAATGTTGAGCTTTAAGCCAACTTTTTCACTCTCCTCTTTCACTTTCATCAAGAGGCTTTTGAGTTCCTCTTCACTTTCTGCTATAAGGATGGTGTCATCTGCATATCTGAGGTTATTGATATTTCTCCCGGCAATCTTGATTCCAGCTTGTGTTTCTTAGGTTTTCTAATAATATGAGGCTGTACAGCCTCACATTGACATCTTCTACCCACTCCCTTCCTGTGCCCAAGATCTCTCTTTTATTTCTTCTCTAGCCCTTATCAAAACTGTCTGTGCAGGGGAGTCAGACCCGGTCACTGAATGCTTTGGAACACAACACTGACCAGGCTTTCTTATATAGCTCGAGGCATCCACCAGCAAATGGCACAGCTCCACTAAGTTCTCGAGTTATATGAGGCTCTAAAGCATCACATTGACATATATCCCTACCACTCCCTTCCTGTGCCCCAAGATCTCTCTTCTTTTTCTTTTCTTGTCCGTATCAAAACTGACTGTGCATAGATGATTGTCCCTGCCGCTGAATGCCTTGAAAACACATCTTCCTAGGGATTTCTGCTGTCTTTCAAGGAATCCACCAGTAGACGGCCCTGCTCCACTATGTTTTCCAGTGATACGATGTTCTATAACCTCACATTGACATCTCATCTACCCACAACCTTCCTCTGCACAAAGAACTCTCTTATCGGTCTTCTCTTGCCCTTCTGAAAACTGGCTGTGTACACAGTGGTCTATGTCGCTGAAGGCCTTGACAACAAAACACCCCCATGGTTCTCTGATGTATACCAAGAAATGCAACAGCATATGGGGCTGCTCCACCAGGTTTGCAAGTTATAGGAGGCTCTACAAATTCTTATTGACATCTACTCCCTCTCACTGGCTTCCTGTGCCCCAAGACATGTCTTTGTTTTCCTCTCTTGTCTTTATCAAAACTGGCTGTGCAGAGGTGACATTTCATGCCACTGCAGGCCATAGCACCAAAATAACCCATGTCTTTGTGATGTACTTCAAAGTAATCTGCAAGCAGATGGTGAAATATCACTAGGTTTTTTAGTTGCATGGGGCTGTACAAGCAACTATTGACATCTACTTCCCCCAGTCCCTTCCTGTGACCCAAAACCTCTCTTCTCTTTCTTTTCTTGCCCTTATAAAAACTGGTTGTGCACGGAAGACTGACTCTTTGACTTAAAGACTTAGAAACACAACACTCCAACTGCTTTCTGATGTAGAATTTATCCACCAGCAGATGGCAGTGCTCCACTCCGTTTTTAAGTTCTATGAGGCTCTAGCCTAACATTGACATCTATTCTTCCCACCCCCTTCCTGTGGCGAAACCCCTCTCCTCTTTCTCCTCTTGCTCTTATCAAAACTGTCTGTGAAGGATGACTGTCCCTGTGCCTGAAGGCCTTGCCAACACAACAACTTCAGAGCATTTTGCTGTAGTTCAGGTGGGTGGAGTTGGATCTCTTCTCTCTGGAATGCAATGAAGTGTCCAGTAGTGAGTTTGGGGGTATCTATGGGTTTGGTATGTATTGGGCAGGGCATCGATTAATGTTCAGGGTCGCGTTCCTGTTCTGCTGGAGAATTAACCTGGTGTGTCTTGCACTGGAACTTGTTGGCTCTTGAGTGGGGCTTGGTTGCAGTGTAGGTATGGAGACTTTTGGGTGAGCTCTTGTTTATTAATGTTCCCTGGAGTCAGGAGTTCTCTGATGTTCTAAAGTTCTGGAGTTGGGCCTCCTGCCTCTGGGTTTTGGTCCTCCTCTTACAGTAGCCTCCAGACTTCTCTATCCATACGGCACAGAAGATAAAACCCCTAGGTTAATGGTGAAACAACTCTCCACAGCCAGGAATACCCAGAGAGATTCACAGAGTTATATAGAGAAGAGATGAGGGAGGAGGGAGATAGAAGTGATCATGAGGAGAAAAGGGAGAGTCAAAAGTGGAGAGAGCAATCAAGCCAGTAATCATATCCCTAAGGGAAAATGGATACTGAAGATTAGATTCTTAAAGGTACAAAATTGATAACAAATATCAAAAAGCAAAGGTTAAAAACCTAGAAGTTAGACTCTCAAAAACACAATATAAAAAATATGAAACAAAATCAATCACAAAAATTGAAAAATATATATGGAATTGATTTTAAAATAGGGGTTTTTTAATATAAATTTATTTATTTTAATTAAAGGCTAATTACTTTACAACATTGTATTGATTTTGCCATACATCAACATGAATCCGCCACAGGTGTACACGTGTTCCCCATCCTGAACACCCCTCCCACATCCCTCCCCGTACCATCCCTCTGGGTCATCCCAGTGCACCAGCCCAGAGCATCCTGTATCATGCATTGAACCTGGACTGGCGATTTGTTTCACATATGATATTATACATGTTTCAATGCCATTCTCCCAAATCTTCCCACCCTCTCCTTCTCCCACAGAGTCCAAAAGACTGTTCTATACATTTGTGTCTCTTTTGCTGTCTCACATACAAGGTTATTGTTACCATCTCTCTAAATTCCGTATATATGCGTTAGTATACTGTATTGGTGTTTTTCTTTCTGGCTTACTTCACTCTGTATAATAGGCTCCAGTTTCATCCACCTCATTAGAAACTGATTCAAATGTATTCATTTTAATGGCTGAGTAATACTCCATTGTGTATATGTACCACAGCTTTCTTATCCATTCGTCTGCTGATGGACATCTAGGTTGCTTCCATGTCCTGGCTATTATAAACAGTGCTGCGATGAACATTGGGGTACACGTGTCTCTTTCAATTCTGGTTTCGCCCAGCAGTGGGATTGCTGGGTCGTATGGCAGTTCTATTTCTATTTTAAGGAATCTCCACACTGTTCTCCATAGTGGCTGTACTAGTTTGCATTCCCACCAACAGTGTAAGAGGGTTCCCTTTTCTCCACATCCTCTCCAGCATTTATTGCTTGTAGACTTTTGGATAGCAGCCATTCTGACTGGGGTGAAATGGTACCTCATTGTGGTTGGATTTGCATTTCTCTGATAATGAATGATGTTGAGCATCTTTTCATGTGTTTGTTAGCCATCTATATGTCTTCTTTGGAGAAATGTCTATTTAGTTCTTTGGCCCAGTTTTTGATTGGGTCGTTTATTTTTCTGGAACTGAGCTGCGGGAGTTGCTTGTATATTTTTGAGATTAATTCTTTGTCAGTTGCTTCATTTGCTATTATTTTCTGCCATTTTGAAGGCTGTCTTTTCACCTTGCTTATAGTTTCCTTTATTGTACAGAAGCTTTTAATTTTAATTAGGTCCCATTTGTTTATTTTTGCTTTTATTTCCATTACTCTGGGAGGTGTGTCATAGAGGATCCTACTGTGATTTATGTAAGGGAGTGCTTTGAATATGTTCTCCTCTAGGAATGTTATAGTTTCTAGTCCTGCATTTGAATCTTTAATTCCATTTTGAGTTTATTTTTGTGTATGGTGTTAGAAAGTGTTCTAGTTCATTCTATTACAAGTGGTTGACCCAGGTTTTCCCCAGCACCACTTGTTGAAGAGGATTGTCTTTAAAAATAGGGTTTTTTTTTAAAAGAAAGGTTATAGGCTTATAAAATGGAAAGTTAAAGGAGTAATAAAGAATCAAAATTTTTAAAACTCTAAACATGATAATAGTAAAAAATATTCTAGGTATTTCTCTAGAACTGTTGTGGGCAGTGTGGGGTCAGATTCAGTGTCAGATAATCCCTATTCTGCCTTGTACTTGTTCTCAAAGGTCTATAGGTGCCTCTCAAGTGCAGCAGTCTCGGCATTAACTGCAGGGTTTTAATCTGTTGCACCTGTCACTTCCAGAGTGGTTCCCCCTTTGTTTATTTTGGCTTCCTCTGTTTGCAAGTCTCTTCCATGTCTAATTTCTGCCCTGATACAAGGGGGCAAAGGTGGCCACTTATTTAGGCTCACTTGTTTAGTTGTGTTGTGGGGAGGGGAGGGACACTGCAAACAAATACCACTGGCATGTGTGGGGAGTGCTTGCAGTGGAGGGACCACACTGGGTTTGCCACAGCCCAAGGGCGGCGTGTCCTTCCTGGGTCCACCCTGCTCAGGCTCCAGGGTGCTCTGCAAGGGAATATGTCCCAAGTGGGCCCTGTGTTTTATTCACTTCCCAGGTCTAAGCCACTCAGGTCCTCAGGTGCTCCACAAGGCCACAGACCCAGAAGGGCTGTGGAGTTTTGTGCCCTTCCCTGGTCCAACCCACTCAGGATACTGGGTGCTTGCGAGCACCCGGTGGGCCATGAATTTTATGCACTTCCCCGGTCTGGCTGCTTGGTTTCCCAGGTGAGGGTACAGTTCCAGGTGTGCTGTGTGACTCCTCTGGGGAGCTGATCTCAGGCCGTGACACTCTGGCAGATGTGAACTGCCCAGGATCCCAGGAAGACACGGTTAGCAAAACGGGAGCCTGCTCACAGTTTGGTGGAAGCTGCAGTCTCTGGGGCCAAGAGGGCAGCAGCCCCTTGCCCTCTGGCTCTGGCTGTCACACAGCTGCCTCTCTGGGCTCTGGGGAGGGAAGGCCCTAAACAGCACGGGCTTGTTCTCCTTGTTCTCTAGGGCACATCCCTTTGTTCTCTGAGCATGCCAGGGT
>NW_020867697.1:0-44061 GCF_003369695.1 Bos indicus x Bos taurus
TGGCCCCGGCCTCTCCCAGGCGCTCTGGTTCTGGCTGAGGAGCTTGCGCAGGCAGCTGTCTCCCTTGGCGTGGGTGCGTGCGAGTGTCTGTGTGGTCTGTCTGTGTGCCGCCTGTGGCTCGTCTGCTCTCTCAGGAAGGTCGAGGGCTTGGCGGGGGGGCAAAGGGGTGGCCTCGGTAGTGCGAAGGGGAGGGGCTGAGGCGCTCCGCTCGACCGCGCCTTCCTGGCTTCTGGTGGGTTTGGGCACCGGACAGGTGCCGCGCAAGTTGGGCGCTCAAGTTTCGCTGCACCTAGGCCCGCAGGAGGTTCAGAGGCCCCTGGGCCGCGGGGGTTGGGAGGCGGCGGGCGCCGAAGACCGACCCCTCCGGGGCGCGCGGGGCCGAGCAGCGCATGGGATCGGGGGGAGGCCCCGCTAGGGAGATCGGCGGCCGGAGTCTGGAGTGGCCGCGGTGGGAGAGCACACGAGACCTCCCACCCCTCAGCCAGCCCCCAGGCCCCGCGCGCACGCACGCACGCACGCCCCTCCCGGTCAATGGGGGGTCCTGGAAGCCCCTCGGGCCCCCGGGCCCGGCCAGGCGCTTGCTGCTCTGGTGTTGGCGGTGTTCGGGGGCGGGCCGGCGTCAGCAGGCTGGAGTCCGGTCGCGGGTCGTGCGGCTCAAGTACAGCACGCCCCGCGACGAGAGGTGCGGCCCGTTGGCCCGACCTGCAGGGCAGAGCGAAAGGGAGGCGAAGCGCAAGGCTCTTAGGGCGCCCCGAGCCAACCGCCACCGTCTCAGGCCCTATCAGCCTGAAGGCGCCCGATCTCGTCTGATCTCGGAAGCTAAGCAGGGTCGGGCCTGGTTAGGATCTTGGATGGGAGACCACCTGGGAATCCCGGGTGCTCGAGGCTTTTTGCCTACCAGAAGAGGTCCTTTAGCCCCCGCCGCGCGTCCCGATTCTTGGATCCCCCCCGCAGCCCCAGCCCCTCCCGGGCCGCGGGGAGCGGCTGGCCGGGGCCCCGACTCCGCTGCAGACCTGGGTTGCCTCCGCGCGGCCCGCGAGCCCCTCCGCATTCGCATTCGGCTTCCAGGACACCCGACGACCGGCAGTCCCGTCTCCATCTGGGGCTCCTTTGGCTTGCCTCAGGCAATCCCGGGGCTTGCACGGACTCCAGCCAGAGCCCCAGCCCCCGCCCCACCCCCTGCCTCGCAGGCCATCGCGCATGCGCAAGTGCGCACGCACGCACAGATAGATGTGCCCAAACGGGGCATCTATCTTGTTCACTTATACCGTGGGTGTATCTATGCCTGGGAGTCGGACTGCTGAACCATAGGCTACTTCCACTTTTAGTTCCTTCGGGAACCTCCATAATCTTTTCCATACCGGCTCTACCCACGCCCATTCCTACTCACCGTGGAGGAGAGTTCCCTTTGCTCCACATCTTCTCCAGCACTGGTTATTGACAGACATTGCAGTGAGGCCCAATCGGACTCATGTGAAGTGGTCCCTCCTTGGAGTTTGGAGTTGAGCCTCTCCAATCATTAGTGATGTGGAGCAAGATGACCTTTTGGAAATGCAGATGCAATGCTGTCACCTCCCTGCTCCAACGGCTCTCGTATTTTCCCAGCATATTGACGATACGACCACTTCCCTTCAGGCTTGCTCCTCACGTTCTTCTCTGATGTCTTTTGCCTGGAATGCCCTCTGCACTCTTTGGCTTCCATCCCATAGGGCATTTTTCGTTTCTTGAATGTCCTAAGTTTCCCTGGTCACATAGCCTTCCAAGATGCTATTTTCCCTGCCTGAAATTCTTCCTGCATCTCAACCCTGGTTTACCTAGGTTCAACCTATGGACCTCAACGAAATGGTGCCTCTGGAAAGCCTTCCCTGACACCCAGGTTTTGTGGTGAGGGAAGAGGCCCCTCTATAGGTTCTCAAAGGATCTGCCTGTCATGTATCATTAGAGTCGTCTCAGTGAAAGCAGGAACTCTGTGTCTTCTTCTCTCCGCCTTCTATTCCCTGAAACTTATTACATGCCTCCTAGCTCATCGTAGGTGCTCAGTATTTACTTAGTGTGTGAAAGACAGAAAAGCTCTTGGAAGCCTCAAGGGGTCACTTGGCTCGGCACTTTTGATCTCTGTGTATATTTGGCGAGTCAATTCTTTCCTTTCCTGGGTTGATGTGTACACTATATTCGAGGCACAATCTAAGGCATGAAGACATATCCATGCATAGAGGTTCTTGCTTTCAAGGAACTCGTACAGCAGATTTCTACAAGTTAGGGCTTTTCAAATGCTCTAGAAGCATGTGAACGTTCAGTATGCTCCATTTTCATTTCAAAGAAAGATCGTTTGACTTCCATAGCAAAGGTGGAGACCTTCCAACGTTGAGTCCAAGACTTATACCTTGACCATTTCAGGCAAGTCTTGTGATTCCTTCTGGAGGTGTGTGGCTCTTGCAGAAATGTGAAGATCTTCCATCGTCCTCAGACTTTGGTGTCATTTGCAATCATCCAGAAAGCTTCCAGGTCCAGGTTCCAGACCACCACCACACACAGTCAGTAGCCAACGGAGTGGATTCCAGGAATACGCATTGTTCACCGGCATTACCGTTGATATTGTTGCTGCACACTCAATGCAGTGGGCAGGGCCTGGATTGTCCACTGGGTCTCATGTGGAATGGAAAGAAGGGCTCCCCACCCCCCACAGACCCCCCACCCCCACTGTTGACAGCCTTGTGACGAGAAACGGTCCCCGAAACAAGAATCAGACAAAGCAGAGAAGCCCAGATGATAGTCCTTGAGATGAAGGAACTAAGCAGCTGGTTGAGATGGCACCAAGGGGAAAGGTTGCTCTTTTTGTCTGCCCCTCTACTCCTTTCTTCCTGGACACCTTAGGGCTTCGTCATGGAGATTTGAAAGAAAGTGCACAAAAGTCATATGTGTTGTATCAAGATTTTGAATTTAACCATCTCTCAAAAAGGAAGAGAGCTTCACCTGCACATGTTTCTTTCAAAAACGTCCATTGCTTTTCAATTCTAGGGTTTCTCTCTTGCCTTGTTCACTTAGCCTTAATAGTAAAAATCAACGAAAACTACATAAAGATTCACAGATACCAAAAAGGACAGCTTCTGTTTCTGAAATCATCTTTCCATTTAGTAGAACACGAGCTCTATTCTTTGTATTTTGCCTAGGGAATTAGCAATGTCCTGGTTCAGATGGCAAGGTATCCCCACCCAGGAGATTGGGGTTCGATCCCTGGGTCCGGAAGATGCCTCCCGTAGAAGGAAATGGCAACCCACTCCAGTATCCTCGCCTGGGAAATGCCACGGACAGAGGAGCCTGATGGGCCGCAGTCCATGGGTCGTATCAAAGTTGGGCTCAATCCAGCAACTACGAACAGAAGTAATTCCAAAGACCACACTCAAGTGTGTGTGTGTGTGTGTGTGTGTGTGTGTCTGTATCTCCTCTTGCCGTCTTGGAGTCTGTCTCGGAATCTTCATGTATTTCTGCCTCTGTATCTCCTGACAGCCAGCCGCCGGCGCGTTCGTCTGGCCCCGGCCTCTCCCAGGCGCTCTGGTTCTGGCTGAGGAGCTTGCGCAGGCCAGCTGTCTCCCTTGGCGTGGGTGCGTGCGAGTGTCTGTGTGTCTGTCTGTGTGCCTGCCTGTGGCTCGTCTGCTCTCTCAGGAAGGTCGAGGGCTTGGCGTGGGGGCAAAGGGGGGGCCTCGGTAGTGCGAAGGGGAGGGGCTGAGGCGCTCCGCTCGACCGCGCCTTCCTGGCTTCTGGTGGGTTTGGGCACCGGACAGGTGCCGCGCAAGTTGGGCGCTCAAGTTTCGCTGCACCTAGGCCCGCAGGAGGTTCAGAGGCCCCTGGGCCGCGGGGGTTGGGAGGCGGCGGGCGCCGAAGACCGACACCTCCGGGGCCGCGCGGGCCTGAGCAGCGCATGGGATCGGGGGGAGGCCCCGCTCAGCGAGCGCGGCCGGGTCTGGAGTGGCCGCGGGTGGGAGGGCACCGAGACCTCCACACCCCTCAGCCCAGCCCCCAGGCCCCGCGCGCACGCACGCACGCACGCCCTCCCGGTCAATGGGGGGTCCTGGAAGCCCCTCGGGCCCCCGGGCCCGGCCAGGCGCTTGCTGCTCTGGTGTTGGCGGTGTTCGGGGGGGCGGGCCGGCGTCAGCAGGCTGGAGTCCGGTCGCGGGTCGTGCGGCTCAAGTACAGCACGCCCCGCGACGAGAGGTGTGGCCCGTTGGCCCGACCTGCAGGGCAGAGCGAAAGGGAGGCGAAGCGCAAGGCTCTTAGGGCGCCCCGAGCCAACCGCCACCGTCTCAGGCCCTATCAGCCTGAAGGCGCCCGATCTCGTCTGATCTCGGAAGCTAAGCAGGGTCGGGCCTGGTTAGGATCTTGGATGGGAGACCACCTGGGAATCCCGGGTGCTCGAGGCTTTTTGCCTACCAGAAGAGGTCCTTTAGCCCCCGCCGCGCGTCCCGATTCTTGGATCCCCCCCGCAGCCCCAGCCCCTCCCGGGCCGCGGGGAGCGGCTGGCCGGGGCCCCGACTCCCGCTGCAGACCTGGGTTGCCTCCACGCGGCCCGCGAGCCCCTCCGCATTCGCATTCGGCTTCCAGGACACCCGACGACCGGCAGTCCCGTCTCCATCTGGGGCTCCTTTGGCTTGCCTCAGGCAATCCCGGGGCTTGCACCGACTCAAGCCAGATCCCCAGCACCCCCCCCCACCCCCTGCCTCGCAGGCATCGCGCATGCGCATGTGCGCGCGCACGCACAGATAGATGTGCCCAAACGGGGCATCTATCTTGTTCAATTATACTGTGGGTGGATCTATGCCTGGGAGTCGGACTGCTGAACCATAATCTACTTCCACTTTTAGTTCCTTCGGGAACCTCCATAATCTTTTCCATACCGGCTCTACCCACGCCCATTCCTACTCACCGTGGAGGAGAGTTCCCTTTGCTCCACATCTTCTCCAGCTTTGGTTATTGACAGACATCGCAGTGAGGCCCAATCGGACTCATGTGAAGTGGTCCCTCCTTGGAGTTTGGAGTTGAGCCTCTCCAATCATTAGTGATGTGGAGCAAGATGACCTTTTGGAAATGCAGATGCAATGCTGTCACCTCCCTGCTCCAACGGCTCTCGTATTTTCCCAGCATATTGAAGATACGACCACTTCCCTTCAGGCTTGCTCCTCACGTTCTTCTCTGATGTCTTTTGCCTGGAATGCCCTCTGCACTCTTTGGCTTCCATCCCATAGGGCATTTTTCGTTTCTTGAATGTCCTAAGTTTCCCTGGTCACATAGCCTTCCAAGATGCTATTTTCCCTGCCTGAAATTCTTCCTGCATCTCAACCCTGGTTTACCTAGGTTCAACCTATGGACCTCAACGAAATGGTGCCTCTGGAAAGCCTTCCCTGACACCCAGGTTTTGTGGTGAGGGAAGAGGCCCCTCTATAGGTTCTCAAAGGATCTGCCTGTCATGTATCATTAGAGTCGTCTCAGTGAAAGCAGGAACTCTGTGTCTTCTTCTCTCCGCCTTCTATTCCCTGAAACTTATTACATGCCTCCTAGCTCATCGTAGGTGCTCAGTATTTACTTAGTGTGTGAAAGACAGAAAAGCTCTTGGAAGCCTCAAGGGGTCACTTGGCTCGGCACTTTTGATCTCTGTGTATATTTGGCGAGTCAATTCTTTCCTTTCCTGGGTTGATGTGTACACTATATTCGAGGCACAATCTAAGGCATGAAGACATATCCATGCATAGAGGTTCTTGCTTTCAAGGAACTCGTACAGCAGATTTCTACAAGTTAGGGCTTTTCAAATGCTCTAGAAGCATGTGAACGTTCAGTATGCTCCATTTTCATTTCAAAGAAAGATCGTTTGACTTCCATAGCAAAGGTGGAGACCTTCCAACGTTGAGTCCAAGACTTATACCTTGACCATTTCAGGCAAGTCTTGTGGTTCCTTCTGGAGGTGTGTGGCTCTTGCAGAAATGTGAAGATCTTCTGTTGGGGGCCAGAGTGAGGTACTCCGCCCATGGCAAAGGTCATGAGGAAGGAGGCTCGACATACGCAAAGGCGGGATCGAGCCTCAGGAGTCCCCCTGGAAATCCTCGAGCATCTACCCCCATAACCAGAGCCTGCCTACTTTACTACTTTGTGCTCACCTACACCTCTGACTTTACGGGGGGCTGTCCCCCACCACCTCTTTTGGAGAAGGAGTTAACTTAGAGCTCCAGTTTATAATAATTCCTGGGCGTGATAAGAGTGTTTTAACCTACAAACTCCTCTGAAGGTTCTCTGGCCTGCCTGACAGGCTTGTCCGGCCACATGTGATCGCTCACAGCCTCCCAACCGTGAGAGGCACAAGATGCTTTAAACCTTCTAAAAACAGGTTCCTTAGAAAAGTTAGAAAACTATTAGTATAAGTATAATGGGCTAATTAGAAATTGTGTTGGTGAAGGGTTTTTCATTTGTTGAGCCAATGTTTGTTGCTAAGTCTCCATATCCCCTGCCCTTACACACATTAATGAATATATAGAATTAACCTTTGATATTAATCACGTTAGACCTTAGGCTAAGTAAATTCTTTCCTTAACTAAAACCCACTACACCCTCACCCTGTAGGAATGTAACTTTATTTGGGTGGCGTCTGTTTTGAGAATAATCAGCCCTGGAGAAATAAGTGTCCTGATTGACTGACCGCTGTCACAAGGAGAGGGTCGTAAATTGTCAGCAGGGCCCCCTGGCCAGAAGATGATGTAACACCCCTAAGACCTCTGTATACATTTGTGTGAAGCACCTGACTTTAATGAAAGTCAGGACTGCTGTCCCCATGTGACTTTTGCATAACATCTCAGTGTATAAAAGTAGACCATGGAAAATAAAGAATTGGGATCAGTTTCTCAAAATACTGGTCTCCCCATGTCGCTCTCTCTCTCACTCTGGTTGAGTCTCCATCTGGAGCGCGGAACCCACCATGCTTACTAATTATGCCTGGGCTTCTAAGATCCGACCGGGGAGGCCTCAGTGTCTCCTCTCCTTCGGGAGAACGGAAGGACGCCTGCGGCCTACGTAAGTGGTGCAAACTTCTTGTCTTGAAGTTTTATTGGTCTCCCGCGTAAACCAAGCCACTCAGCCTCTTTTCTCCACTGAATTTTCCTACTGAGCTATCCTCATCCTATTACTCTTTATATCTTTGATAAAATATTTAAATAAATAAATAGGTCGCCGACACCGTCCCCGCTTCGAATACCCTGGATCAGCCGGGGCAGGACCCCGGCAATCTTCCATCGTCCTCAGACTTTGGTGTCATTTGCAATCATCCAGAAAGCTTCCAGGTCTAGGTTCCAGACCACCACCACACACAGTCAGTAGTCAACGGAGTGGATTCCAGGAATACGCATTGTTCACCGGCATTACCGTTGATATTGTTGCTGCACACTCAATGCAGTGGGCAGGGCCTGGATTGTCCACTGGGTCTCATGTGGAATGGAAAGAAGGGCTCCCCACCCCCCACAGACCCCCCACCCCCACTGTTGACAGCCTTGTGACGAGAAACGGTCCCCGAAACAAGAATCAGACAAAGCAGAGAAGCCCAGATGATAGTCCTTGAGATGAAGGAACTAAGCAGCTGGTTGAGATGGCACCAAGGGGAAAGGTTGCTCTTTTTGTCTGCCCCTCTACTCCTTTCTTCCTGGACACCTTAGGGCTTCGTCATGGAGATTTGAAAGAAAGTGCACAAAAGTCATATGTGTTGTATCAAGATTTTGAATTTAACCATCTCTCAAAAAGGAAGAGAGCTTCACCTGCACATGTTTCTTTCAAAAACGTCCATTGCTTTTCAATTCTAGGGTTTCTCTCTTGCCTTGTTCACTTAGCCTTAATAGTAAAAATCAACGAAAACTACATAAAGATTCACAGATACCAAAAAGGACAGCTTCTGTTTCTGAAATCATCTTTCCATTTAGTAGAACACGAGCTCTATTCTTTGTATTTTGCCTAGGGAATTAGCAATGTCCTGGTTCAGATGGCAAGGTATCCCCACCCAGGAGATTGGGGTTCGATCCCTGGGTCCGGAAGATGCCTCCCGTAGAAGGAAATGGCAACCCACTCCAGTATCCTCGCCTGGGAAATGCCACGGACAGAGGAGCCTGATGGGCCGCAGTCCATGGGTCGTATCAAAGTTGGGCTCAATCCAGCAACTACGAACAGAAGTAATTCCAAAGACCACACTCAAGTGTGTGTGTGTGTGTGTGTGTGTGTGTGTGTCTGTATCTCCTCTTGCCGTCTTGGAGTCTGTCTCGGAATCTTCATGTATTTCTGCCTCTGTATCTCCTGACAGCCAGCCGCCGGCGCGTTCGTCTGGCCCCGGCCTCTCCCAGGCGCTCTGGTTCTGGCTGAGGAGCTTGCGCAGGCCAGCTGTCTCCCTTGGCGTGGGTGCGTGCGAGTGTCTGTGTGTCTGTCTGTGTGCCTGCCTGTGGCTCGTCTGCTCTCTCAGGAAGGTCGAGGGCTTGGCGTGGGGGCAAAGGGGGGGCCTCGGTAGTGCGAAGGGGAGGGGCTGAGGCGCTCCGCTCGACCGCGCCTTCCTGGCTTCTGGTGGGTTTGGGCACCGGACAGGTGCCGCGCAAGTTGGGCGCTCAAGTTTCGCTGCACCTAGGCCCGCAGGAGGTTCAGAGGCCCCTGGGCCGCGGGGGTTGGGAGGCGGCGGGCGCCGAAGACCGACACCTCCGGGGCCGCGCGGGCCTGAGCAGCGCATGGGATCGGGGGGAGGCCCCGCTCAGCGAGCGCGGCCGGGTCTGGAGTGGCCGCGGGTGGGAGGGCACCGAGACCTCCACACCCCTCAGCCCAGCCCCCAGGCCCCGCGCGCACGCACGCACGCACGCCCTCCCAGTCAATGGGGGGTCCTGGAAGCCCCTCGGGCCCCCGGGCCCGGCCAGGCGCTTGCTGCTCTGGTGTTGGCGGTGTTCGGGGGGGCGGGCCGGCGTCAGCAGGCTGGAGTCCGGTCGCGGATCGTGCGGCTCAAGTACAGCACGCCCCGCGACGAGAGGTGTGGCCCGTTGGCCCGACCTGCAGGGCAGAGCGAAAGGGAGGCGAAGCGCAAGGCTCTTAGGGCGCCCCGAGCCAACCGCCACCGTCTCAGGCCCTATCAGCCTGAAGGCGCCCGATCTCGTCTGATCTCGGAAGCTAAGCAGGGTCGGGCCTGGTTAGGATCTTGGATGGGAGACCACCTGGGAATCCCGGGTGCTCGAGGCTTTTTGCCTACCAGAAGAGGTCCTTTAGCCCCCGCCGCGCGTCCCGATTCTTGGATCCCCCCCGCAGCCCCAGCCCCTCCCGGGCCGCGGGGAGCGGGTGGCCGGGGCCCCGACTCGCGCTGCAGACCTGGGTTGCCTCCGCGCGGCCCGCGAGCCCCTCCGCATTCGCATTCGGCTTCCAGGACACCCGACGACCGGCAGTCCCGTCTCCATCTGGGGCTCCTTTGGCTTGCCTCAGGCAATCCCGGGGCTTGCACCGACTCAAGCCAGATCCCCAGCACCCCCCCCCACCCCCTGCCTCGCAGGCCATCGCGCATGCGCATGTGCGCGCGCACGCACAGATAGATGTGCCCAAACGGGGCATCTATCTTGTTCAATTATACTGTGGGTGGATCTATGCCTGGGAGTCGGACTGCTGAACCATAATCTACTTCCACTTTTAGTTCCTTCGGGAACCTCCATAATCTTTTCCATACCGGCTCTACCCACGCCCATTCCTACTCACCGTGGAGGAGAGTTCCCTTTGCTCCACATCTTCTCCAGCTTTGGTTATTGACAGACATCGCAGTGAGGCCCAATCGGACTCATGTGAAGTGGTCCCTCCTTGGAGTTTGGAGTTGAGCCTCTCCAATCATTAGTGATGTGGAGCAAGATGACCTTTTGGAAATGCAGATGCAATGCTGTCACCTCCCTGCTCCAACGGCTCTCGTATTTTCCCAGCATATTGAAGATACGACCACTTCCCTTCAGGCTTGCTCCTCACGTTCTTCTCTGATGTCTTTTGCCTGGAATGCCCTCTGCACTCTTTGGCTTCCATCCCATAGGGCATTTTTCGTTTCTTGAATGTCCTAAGTTTCCCTGGTCACATAGCCTTCCAAGATGCTATTTTCCCTGCCTGAAATTCTTCCTGCATCTCAACCCTGGTTTACCTAGGTTCAACCTATGGACCTCAACGAAATGGTGCCTCTGGAAAGCCTTCCCTGACACCCAGGTTTTGTGGTGAGGGAAGAGGCCCCTCTATAGGTTCTCAAAGGATCTGCCTGTCATGTATCATTAGAGTCGTCTCAGTGAAAGCAGGAACTCTGTGTCTTCTTCTCTCCGCCTTCTATTCCCTGAAACTTATTACATGCCTCCTAGCTCATCGTAGGTGCTCAGTATTTACTTAGTGTGTGAAAGACAGAAAAGCTCTTGGAAGCCTCAAGGGGTCACTTGGCTCGGCACTTTTGATCTCTGTGTATATTTGGCGAGTCAATTCTTTCCTTTCCTGGGTTGATGTGTACACTATATTCGAGGCACAATCTAAGGCATGAAGACATATCCATGCATAGAGGTTCTTGCTTTCAAGGAACTCGTACAGCAGATTTCTACAAGTTAGGGCTTTTCAAATGCTCTAGAAGCATGTGAACGTTCAGTATGCTCCATTTTCATTTCAAAGAAAGATCGTTTGACTTCCATAGCAAAGGTGGAGACCTTCCAACGTTGAGTCCAAGACTTATACCTTGACCATTTCAGGCAAGTCTTGTGGTTCCTTCTGGAGGTGTGTGGCTCTTGCAGAAATGTGAAGATCTTCTGTTGGGGGCCAGAGTGAGGTACTCCGCCCATGGCAAAGGTCATGAGGAAGGAGGCTCGACATACGCAAAGGCGGGATCGAGCCTCAGGAGTCCCCCTGGAAATCCTCGAGCATCTACCCCCATAACCAGAGCCTGCCTACTTTACTACTTTGTGCTCACCTACACCTCTGACTTTACGGGGGGCTGTCCCCCACCACCTCTTTTGGAGAAGGAGTTAACTTAGAGCTCCAGTTTATAATAATTCCTGGGCGTGATAAGAGTGTTTTAACCTACAAACTCCTCTGAAGGTTCTCTGGCCTGCCTGACAGGCTTGTCCGGCCACATGTGATCGCTCACAGCCTCCCAACCGTGAGAGGCACAAGATGCTTTAAACCTTCTAAAAACAGGTTCCTTAGAAAAGTTAGAAAACTATTAGTATAAGTATAATGGGCTAATTAGAAATTGTGTTGGTGAAGGGTTTTTCATTTGTTGAGCCAATGTTTGTTGCTAAGTCTCCATATCCCCTGCCCTTACACACATTAATGAATATATAGAATTAACCTTTGATATTAATCACGTTAGACCTTAGGCTAAGTAAATTCTTTCCTTAACTAAAACCCACTACACCCTCACCCTGTAGGAATGTAACTTTATTTGGGTGGCGTCTGTTTTGAGAATAATCAGCCCTGGAGAAATAAGTGTCCTGATTGACTGACCGCTGTCACAAGGAGAGGGTCGTAAATTGTCAGCAGGGCCCCCTGGCCAGAAGATGATGTAACACCCCTAAGACCTCTGTATACATTTGTGTGAAGCACCTGACTTTAATGAAAGTCAGGACTGCTGTCCCCATGTGACTTTTGCATAACATCTCAGTGTATAAAAGTAGACCATGGAAAATAAAGAATTGGGATCAGTTTCTCAAAATACTGGTCTCCCCATGTCGCTCTCTCTCTCACTCTGGTTGAGTCTCCATCTGGAGCGCGGAACCCACCATGCTTACTAATTATGCCTGGGCTTCTAAGATCCGACCGGGGAGGCCTCAGTGTCTCCTCTCCTTCGGGAGAACGGAAGGACGCCTGCGGCCTACGTAAGTGGTGCAAACTTCTTGTCTTGAAGTTTTATTGGTCTCCCGCGTAAACCAAGCCACTCAGCCTCTTTTCTCCACTGAATTTTCCTACTGAGCTATCCTCATCCTATTACTCTTTATATCTTTGATAAAATATTTAAATAAATAAATAGGTCGCCGACACCGTCCCCGCTTCGAATACCCTGGATCAGCCGGGGCAGGACCCCGGCAATCTTCCATCGTCCTCAGACTTTGGTGTCATTTGCAATCATCCAGAAAGCTTCCAGGTCTAGGTTCCAGACCACCACCACACACAGTCAGTAGTCAACGGAGTGGATTCCAGGAATACGCATTGTTCACCGGCATTACCGTTGATATTGTTGCTGCACACTCAATGCAGTGGGCAGGGCCTGGATTGTCCACTGGGTCTCATGTGGAATGGAAAGAAGGGCTCCCCACCCCCCACAGACCCCCCACCCCCACTGTTGACAGCCTTGTGACGAGAAACGGTCCCCGAAACAAGAATCAGACAAAGCAGAGAAGCCCAGATGATAGTCCTTGAGATGAAGGAACTAAGCAGCTGGTTGAGATGGCACCAAGGGGAAAGGTTGCTCTTTTTGTCTGCCCCTCTACTCCTTTCTTCCTGGACACCTTAGGGCTTCGTCATGGAGATTTGAAAGAAAGTGCACAAAAGTCATATGTGTTGTATCAAGATTTTGAATTTAACCATCTCTCAAAAAGGAAGAGAGCTTCACCTGCACATGTTTCTTTCAAAAACGTCCATTGCTTTTCAATTCTAGGGTTTCTCTCTTGCCTTGTTCACTTAGCCTTAATAGTAAAAATCAACGAAAACTACATAAAGATTCACAGATACCAAAAAGGACAGCTTCTGTTTCTGAAATCATCTTTCCATTTAGTAGAACACGAGCTCTATTCTTTGTATTTTGCCTAGGGAATTAGCAATGTCCTGGTTCAGATGGCAAGGTATCCCCACCCAGGAGATTGGGGTTCGATCCCTGGGTCCGGAAGATGCCTCCCGTAGAAGGAAATGGCAACCCACTCCAGTATCCTCGCCTGGGAAATGCCACGGACAGAGGAGCCTGATGGGCCGCAGTCCATGGGTCGTATCAAAGTTGGGCTCAATCCAGCAACTACGAACAGAAGTAATTCCAAAGACCACACTCAAGTGTGTGTGTGTGTGTGTGTGTGTGTGTGTGTGTGTCTGTATCTCCTCTTGCCGTCTTGGAGTCTGTCTCGGAATCTTCATGTATTTCTGCCTCTGTATCTCCTGACAGCCAGCCGCCGGCGCGTTCGTCTGGCCCCGGCCTCTCCCAGGCGCTCTGGTTCTGGCTGAGGAGCTTGCGCAGGCCAGCTGTCTCCCTTGGCGTGGGTGCGTGCGAGTGTCTGTGTGTCTGTCTGTGTGCCTGCCTGTGGCTCGTCTGCTCTCTCAGGAAGGTCGAGGGCTTGGCGTGGGGGCAAAGGGGGGGCCTCGGTAGTGCGAAGGGGAGGGGCTGAGGCGCTCCGCTCGACCGCGCCTTCCTGGCTTCTGCTGGGTTTGGGCACCGGACAGGTGCCGCGCAAGTTGGGCGCTCAAGTTTCGCTGCGCCTAGGCCCGCAGGAGGTTCAGAGGCCCCTGGGCCGCGGGGGTTGGGAGGCGGCGGGCGCCGAAGACCGACACCTCCGGGGCCGCGCGGGCCTGAGCAGCGCATGGGATCGGGGGGAGGCCCCGCTCAGCGAGCGCGGCCGGGTCTGGAGTGGCCGCGGGTGGGAGGGCGCCGAGACCTCCACACCCCTCAGCCCAGCCCCTAGGCCCCGCGCGCACGCACGCACGCACGCCCTCCCGGTCAATGGGGGGTCCTGGAAGCCCCTCGGGCCCCCGGGCCCGGCCAGGCGCTTGCTGCTCTGGTGTTGGCGGTGTTCGGGGGGGCGGGCCGGCGTCAGCAGGCTGGAGTCCGGTCGCGGGTCGTGCGGCTCAAGTACAGCACGCCCCGCGACGAGAGGTGTGGCCCGTTGGCCCGACCTGCAGGGCAGAGCGAAAGGGAGGCGAAGCGCAAGGCTCTTAGGGCGCCCCGAGCCAACCGCCACCGTCTCAGGCCCTATCAGCCTGAAGGCGCCCGATCTCGTCTGATCTCGGAAGCTAAGCAGGGTCGGGCCTGGTTAGGATCTTGGATGGGAGACCACCTGGGAATCCCGGGTGCTCGAGGCTTTTTGCCTACCAGAAGAGGTCCTTTAGCCCCCGCCGCGCGTCCCGATTCTTGGATCCCCCCCGCAGCCCCAGCCCCTCCCGGGCCGCGGGGAGCGGGTGGCCGGGGCCCCGACTCGCGCTGCAGACCTGGGTTGCCTCCGCGCGGCCCGCGAGCCCCTCCGCATTCGCATTCGGCTTCCAGGACACCCGACGACCGGCAGTCCCGTCTCCATCTGGGGCTCCTTTGGCTTGCCTCAGGCAATCCCGGGGCTTGCACCGACTCAAGCCAGATCCCCAGCACCCCCCCCCACCCCCTGCCTCGCAGGCCATCGCGCATGCGCATGTGCGCGCGCACGCACAGATAGATGTGCCCAAACGGGGCATCTATCTTGTTCAATTATACTGTGGGTGGATCTATGCCTGGGAGTCGGACTGCTGAACCATAATCTACTTCCACTTTTAGTTCCTTCGGGAACCTCCATAATCTTTTCCATACCGGCTCTACCCACGCCCATTCCTACTCACCGTGGAGGAGAGTTCCCTTTGCTCCACATCTTCTCCAGCCTTGGTTATTGACAGACATCGCAGTGAGGCCCAATCGGACTCATGTGAAGTGGTCCCTCCTTGGAGTTTGGAGTTGAGCCTCTCCAATCATTAGTGATGTGGAGCAAGATGACCTTTTGGAAATGCAGATGCAATGCTGTCACCTCCCTGCTCCAACGGCTCTCGTATTTTCCCAGCATATTGAAGATACGACCACTTCCCTTCAGGCTTGCTCCTCACGTTCTTCTCTGATGTCTTTTGCCTGGAATGCCCTCTGCACTCTTTGGCTTCCATCCCATAGGGCATTTTTCGTTTCTTGAATGTCCTAAGTTTCCCTGGTCACATAGCCTTCCAAGATGCTATTTTCCCTGCCTGAAATTCTTCCTGCATCTCAACCCTGGTTTACCTAGGTTCAACCTATGGACCTCAACGAAATGGTGCCTCTGGAAAGCCTTCCCTGACACCCAGGTTTTGTGGTGAGGGAAGAGGCCCCTCTATAGGTTCTCAAAGGATCTGCCTGTCATGTATCATTAGAGTCGTCTCAGTGAAAGCAGGAACTCTGTGTCTTCTTCTCTCCGCCTTCTATTCCCTGAAACTTATTACATGCCTCCTAGCTCATCGTAGGTGCTCAGTATTTACTTAGTGTGTGAAAGACAGAAAAGCTCTTGGAAGCCTCAAGGGGTCACTTGGCTCGGCACTTTTGATCTCTGTGTATATTTGGCGAGTCAATTCTTTCCTTTCCTGGGTTGATGTGTACACTATATTCGAGGCACAATCTAAGGCATGAAGACATATCCATGCATAGAGGTTCTTGCTTTCAAGGAACTCGTACAGCAGATTTCTACAAGTTAGGGCTTTTCAAATGCTCTAGAAGCATGTGAACGTTCAGTATGCTCCATTTTCATTTCAAAGAAAGATCGTTTGACTTCCATAGCAAAGGTGGAGACCTTCCAACGTTGAGTCCAAGACTTATACCTTGACCATTTCAGGCAAGTCTTGTGGTTCCTTCTGGAGGTGTGTGGCTCTTGCAGAAATGTGAAGATCTTCCATCGTCCTCAGACTTTGGTGTCATTTGCAATCATCCAGAAAGCTTCCAGGTCCAGGTTCCAGACCACCACCACACACAGTCAGTAGCCAACGGAGTGGATTCCAGGAATACGCATTGTTCACCGGCATTACCGTTGATATTGTTGCTGCACACTCAATGCAGTGGGCAGGGCCTGGATTGTCCACTGGGTCTCATGTGGAATGGAAAGAAGGGCTTCCCCCCCCCCACAGACCCCCCACCCCCACTGTTGACAGCCTTGTGACGAGAAACGGTCCCCGAAACAAGAATCAGACAAAGCAGAGAAGCCCAGATGATAGTCCTTGAGATGAAGGAACTAAGCAGCTGGTTGAGATGGCACCAAGGGGAAAGGTTGCTCTTTTTGTCTGCCCCTCTACTCCTTTCTTCCTGGACACCTTAGGGCTTCGTCATGGAGATTTGAAAGAAAGTGCACAAAAGTCATATGTGTTGTATCAAGATTTTGAATTTAACCATCTCTCAAAAAGGAAGAGAGCTTCACCTGCACATGTTTCTTTCAAAAACGTCCATTGCTTTTCAATTCTAGGGTTTCTCTCTTGCCTTGTTCACTTAGCCTTAATAGTAAAAATCAACGAAAACTACATAAAGATTCACAGATACCAAAAAGGACAGCTTCTGTTTCTGAAATCATCTTTCCATTTAGTAGAACACGAGCTCTATTCTTTGTATTTTGCCTAGGGAATTAGCAATGTCCTGGTTCAGATGGCAAGGTATCCCCACCCAGGAGATTGGGGTTCGATCCCTGGGTCCGGAAGATGCCTCCCGTAGAAGGAAATGGCAACCCACTCCAGTATCCTCGCCTGGGAAATGCCACGGACAGAGGAGCCTGATGGGCCGCAGTCCATGGGTCGTATCAAAGTTGGGCTCAATCCAGCAACTACGAACAGAAGTAATTCCAAAGACCACACTCAAGTGTGTGTGTGTGTGTGTGTGTGTGTGTGTGTGTGTCTGTATCTCCTCTTGCCGTCTTGGAGTCTGTCTCGGAATCTTCATGTATTTCTGCCTCTGTATCTCCTGACAGCCAGCCGCCGGCGCGTTCGTCTGGCCCCGGCCTCTCCCAGGCGCTCTGGTTCTGGCTGAGGAGCTTGCGCAGGCCAGCTGTCTCCCTTGGCGTGGGTGCGTGCGAGTGTCTGTGTGTCTGTCTGTGTGCCTGCCTGTGGCTCGTCTGCTCTCTCAGGAAGGTCGAGGGCTTGGCGTGGGGGCAAAGGGGGGGCCTCGGTAGTGCGAAGGGGAGGGGCTGAGGCGCTCCGCTCGACCGCGCCTTCCTGGCTTCTGCTGGGTTTGGGCACCGGACAGGTGCCGCGCAAGTTGGGCGCTCAAGTTTCGCTGCGCCTAGGCCCGCAGGAGGTTCAGAGGCCCCTGGGCCGCGGGGGTTGGGAGGCGGCGGGCGCCGAAGACCGACACCTCCGGGGCCGCGCGGGCCTGAGCAGCGCATGGGATCGGGGGGAGGCCCCGCTCAGCGAGCGCGGCCGGGTCTGGAGTGGCCGCGGGTGGGAGGGCGCCGAGACCTCCACACCCCTCAGCCCAGCCCCAGGCCCCGCGCGCACGCACGCACGCACGCCCTCCCGGTCAATGGGGGGTCCTGGAAGCCCCTCGGGCCCCCGGGCCCGGCCAGGCGCTTGCTGCTCTGGTGTTGGCGGTGTTCGGGGGGGCGGGCCGGCGTCAGCAGGCTGGAGTCCGGTCGCGGGTCGTGCGGCTCAAGTACAGCACGCCCCGCGACGAGAGGTGTGGCCCGTTGGCCCGACCTGCAGGGCAGAGCGAAAGGGAGGCGAAGCGCAAGGCTCTTAGGGCGCCCCGAGCCAACCGCCACCGTCTCAGGCCCTATCAGCCTGAAGGCGCCCGATCTCGTCTGATCTCGGAAGCTAAGCAGGGTCGGGCCTGGTTAGGATCTTGGATGGGAGACCACCTGGGAATCCCGGGTGCTCGAGGCTTTTTGCCTACCAGAAGAGGTCCTTTAGCCCCCGCCGCGCGTCCCGATTCTTGGATCCCCCCCGCAGCCCCAGCCCCTCCCGGGCCGCGGGGAGCGGGTGGCCGGGGCCCCGACTCGCGCTGCAGACCTGGGTTGCCTCCGCGCGGCCCGCGAGCCCCTCCGCATTCGCATTCGGCTTCCAGGACACCCGACGACCGGCAGTCCCGTCTCCATCTGGGGCTCCTTTGGCTTGCCTCAGGCAATCCCGGGGCTTGCACCGACTCAAGCCAGATCCCCAGCACCCCCCCCCACCCCCTGCCTCGCAGGCCATCGCGCATGCGCATGTGCGCGCGCACGCACAGATAGATGTGCCCAAACGGGGCATCTATCTTGTTCAATTATACTGTGGGTGGATCTATGCCTGGGAGTCGGACTGCTGAACCATAATCTACTTCCACTTTTAGTTCCTTCGGGAACCTCCATAATCTTTTCCATACCGGCTCTACCCACGCCCATTCCTACTCACCGTGGAGGAGAGTTCCCTTTGCTCCACATCTTCTCCAGCTTTGGTTATTGACAGACATCGCAGTGAGGCCCAATCGGACTCATGTGAAGTGGTCCCTCCTTGGAGTTTGGAGTTGAGCCTCTCCAATCATTAGTGATGTGGAGCAAGATGACCTTTTGGAAATGCAGATGCAATGCTGTCACCTCCCTGCTCCAACGGCTCTCGTATTTTCCCAGCATATTGAAGATACGACCACTTCCCTTCAGGCTTGCTCCTCACGTTCTTCTCTGATGTCTTTTGCCTGGAATGCCCTCTGCACTCTTTGGCTTCCATCCCATAGGGCATTTTTCGTTTCTTGAATGTCCTAAGTTTCCCTGGTCACATAGCCTTCCAAGATGCTATTTTCCCTGCCTGAAATTCTTCCTGCATCTCAACCCTGGTTTACCTAGGTTCAACCTATGGACCTCAACGAAATGGTGCCTCTGGAAAGCCTTCCCTGACACCCAGGTTTTGTGGTGAGGGAAGAGGCCCCTCTATAGGTTCTCAAAGGATCTGCCTGTCATGTATCATTAGAGTCGTCTCAGTGAAAGCAGGAACTCTGTGTCTTCTTCTCTCCGCCTTCTATTCCCTGAAACTTATTACATGCCTCCTAGCTCATCGTAGGTGCTCAGTATTTACTTAGTGTGTGAAAGACAGAAAAGCTCTTGGAAGCCTCAAGGGGTCACTTGGCTCGGCACTTTTGATCTCTGTGTATATTTGGCGAGTCAATTCTTTCCTTTCCTGGGTTGATGTGTACACTATATTCGAGGCACAATCTAAGGCATGAAGACATATCCATGCATAGAGGTTCTTGCTTTCAAGGAACTCGTACAGCAGATTTCTACAAGTTAGGGCTTTTCAAATGCTCTAGAAGCATGTGAACGTTCAGTATGCTCCATTTTCATTTCAAAGAAAGATCGTTTGACTTCCATAGCAAAGGTGGAGACCTTCCAACGTTGAGTCCAAGACTTATACCTTGACCATTTCAGGCAAGTCTTGTGGTTCCTTCTGGAGGTGTGTGGCTCTTGCAGAAATGTGAAGATCTTCTGTTGGGGGCCAGAGTGAGGTACTCCGCCCATGGCAAAGGTCATGAGGAAGGAGGCTCGACATACGCAAAGGCGGGATCGAGCCTCAGGAGTCCCCCTGGAAATCCTCGAGCATCTACCCCCATAACCAGAGCCTGCCTACTTTACTACTTTGTGCTCACCTACACCTCTGACTTTACGGGGGGCTGTCCCCCACCACCTCTTTTGGAGAAGGAGTTAACTTAGAGCTCCAGTTTATAATAATTCCTGGGCGTGATAAGAGTGTTTTAACCTACAAACTCCTCTGAAGGTTCTCTGGCCTGCCTGACAGGCTTGTCCGGCCACATGTGATCGCTCACAGCCTCCCAACCGTGAGAGGCACAAGATGCTTTAAACCTTCTAAAAACAGGTTCCTTAGAAAAGTTAGAAAACTATTAGTATAAGTATAATGGGCTAATTAGAAATTGTGTTGGTGAAGGGTTTTTCATTTGTTGAGCCAATGTTTGTTGCTAAGTCTCCATATCCCCTGCCCTTACACACATTAATGAATATATAGAATTAACCTTTGATATTAATCACGTTAGACCTTAGGCTAAGTAAATTCTTTCCTTAACTAAAACCCACTACACCCTCACCCTGTAGGAATGTAACTTTATTTGGGTGGCGTCTGTTTTGAGAATAATCAGCCCTGGAGAAATAAGTGTCCTGATTGACTGACCGCTGTCACAAGGAGAGGGTCGTAAATTGTCAGCAGGGCCCCCTGGCCAGAAGATGATGTAACACCCCTAAGACCTCTGTATACATTTGTGTGAAGCACCTGACTTTAATGAAAGTCAGGACTGCTGTCCCCATGTGACTTTTGCATAACATCTCAGTGTATAAAAGTAGACCATGGAAAATAAAGAATTGGGATCAGTTTCTCAAAATACTGGTCTCCCCATGTCGCTCTCTCTCTCACTCTGGTTGAGTCTCCATCTGGAGCGCGGAACCCACCATGCTTACTAATTATGCCTGGGCTTCTAAGATCCGACCGGGGAGGCCTCAGTGTCTCCTCTCCTTCGGGAGAACGGAAGGATGCCTGCGGCCTACGTAAGTGGTGCAAACTTCTTGTCTTGAAGTTTTATTGGTCTCCCGCGTAAACCAAGCCACTCAGCCTCTTTTCTCCACTGAATTTTCCTACTGAGCTATCCTCATCCTATTACTCTTTATATCTTTGATAAAATATTTAAATAAATAAATAGGTCGCCGACACCGTCCCCGCTTCGAATACCCTGGATCAGCCGGGGCAGGACCCCGGCAATCTTCCATCGTCCTCAGACTTTGGTGTCATTTGCAATCATCCAGAAAGCTTCCAGGTCTAGGTTCCAGACCACCACCACACACAGTCAGTAGTCAACGGAGTGGATTCCAGGAATACGCATTGTTCACCGGCATTACCGTTGATATTGTTGCTGCACACTCAATGCAGTGGGCAGGGCCTGGATTGTCCACTGGGTCTCATGTGGAATGGAAAGAAGGGCTCCCCACCCCCCACAGACCCCCCACCCCCACTGTTGACAGCCTTGTGACGAGAAACGGTCCCCGAAACAAGAATCAGACAAAGCAGAGAAGCCCAGGTGATAGTCCTTGAGATGAAGGAACTAAGCAGCTGGTTGAGATGGCAACAAGGGGAAAGGTTGCTCTTTTTGTCTGCCCCTCTACTCCTTTCTTCCTGGACACCTTAGGGCTTCGTCATGGAGATTTGAAAGAAAGTGCACAAAAGTCATATGTGTTGTATCAAGATTTTGAATTTAACCATCTCTCAAAAAGGAAGAGAGCTTCACCTGCACATGTTTCTTTCAAAAACGTCCATTGCTTTTCAATTCTAGGGTTTCTCTCTTGCCTTGTTCACTTAGCCTTAATAGTAAAAATCAACGAAAACTACATAAAGATTCACAGATACCAAAAAGGACAGCTTCTGTTTCTGAAATCATCTTTCCATTTAGTAGAACACGAGCTCTATTCTTTGTATTTTGCCTAGGGAATTAGCAATGTCCTGGTTCAGATGGCAAGGTATCCCCACCCAGGAGATTGGGGTTCGATCCCTGGGTCCGGAAGATGCCTCCCGTAGAAGGAAATGGCAACCCACTCCAGTATCCTCGCCTGGGAAATGCCACGGACAGAGGAGCCTGATGGGCCGCAGTCCATGGGTCGTATCAAAGTTGGGCTCAATCCAGCAACTACGAACAGAAGTAATTCCAAAGACCACACTCAAGTGTGTGTGTGTGTGTGTGTGTGTGTGTGTGTGTCTGTATCTCCTCTTGCCGTCTTGGAGTCTGTCTCGGAATCTTCATGTATTTCTGCCTCTGTATCTCCTGACAGCCAGCCGCCGGCGCGTTCGTCTGGCCCCGGCCTCTCCCAGGCGCTCTGGTTCTGGCTGAGGAGCTTGCGCAGGCCAGCTGTCTCCCTTGGCGTGGGTGCGTGCGAGTGTCTGTGTGTCTGTCTGTGTGCCTGCCTGTGGCTCGTCTGCTCTCTCAGGAAGGTCGAGGGCTTGGCGTGGGGGCAAAGGGGGGGCCTCGGTAGTGCGAAGGGGAGGGGCTGAGGCGCTCCGCTCGACCGCGCCTTCCTGGCTTCTGCTGGGTTTGGGCACCGGACAGGTGCCGCGCAAGTTGGGCGCTCAAGTTTCGCTGCGCCTAGGCCCGCAGGAGGTTCAGAGGCCCCTGGGCCGCGGGGGTTGGGAGGCGGCGGGCGCCGAAGACCGACACCTCCGGGGCCGCGCGGGCCTGAGCAGCGCATGGGATCGGGGGGAGGCCCCGCTCAGCGAGCGCGGCCGGGTCTGGAGTGGCCGCGGGTGGGAGGGCGCCGAGACCTCCACACCCCTCAGCCCAGCCCCTAGGCCCCGCGCGCACGCACGCACGCACGCCCTCCCGGTCAATGGGGGGTCCTGGAAGCCCCTCGGGCCCCCGGGCCCGGCCAGGCGCTTGCTGCTCTGGTGTTGGCGGTGTTCGGGGGGGCGGGCCGGCGTCAGCAGGCTGGAGTCCGGTCGCGGGTCGTGCGGCTCAAGTACAGCACGCCCCGCGACGAGAGGTGTGGCCCGTTGGCCCGACCTGCAGGGCAGAGCGAAAGGGAGGCGAAGCGCAAGGCTCTTAGGGCGCCCCGAGCCAACCGCCACCGTCTCAGGCCCTATCAGCCTGAAGGCGCCCGATCTCGTCTGATCTCGGAAGCTAAGCAGGGTCGGGCCTGGTTAGGATCTTGGATGGGAGACCACCTGGGAATCCCGGGTGCTCGAGGCTTTTTGCCTACCAGAAGAGGTCCTTTAGCCCCCGCCGCGCGTCCCGATTCTTGGATCCCCCCCGCAGCCCCAGCCCCTCCCGGGCCGCGGGGAGCGGGTGGCCGGGGCCCCGACTCGCGCTGCAGACCTGGGTTGCCTCCGCGCGGCCCGCGAGCCCCTCCGCATTCGCATTCGGCTTCCAGGACACCCGACGACCGGCAGTCCCGTCTCCATCTGGGGCTCCTTTGGCTTGCCTCAGGCAATCCCGGGGCTTGCACCGACTCAAGCCAGATCCCCAGCACCCCCCCCCACCCCCTGCCTCGCAGGCCATCGCGCATGCGCATGTGCGCGCGCACGCACAGATAGATGTGCCCAAACGGGGCATCTATCTTGTTCAATTATACTGTGGGTGGATCTATGCCTGGGAGTCGGACTGCTGAACCATAATCTACTTCCACTTTTAGTTCCTTCGGGAACCTCCATAATCTTTTCCATACCGGCTCTACCCACGCCCATTCCTACTCACCGTGGAGGAGAGTTCCCTTTGCTCCACATCTTCTCCAGCTTTGGTTATTGACAGACATCGCAGTGAGGCCCAATCGGACTCATGTGAAGTGGTCCCTCCTTGGAGTTTGGAGTTGAGCCTCTCCAATCATTAGTGATGTGGAGCAAGATGACCTTTTGGAAATGCAGATGCAATGCTGTCACCTCCCTGCTCCAACGGCTCTCGTATTTTCCCAGCATATTGAAGATACGACCACTTCCCTTCAGGCTTGCTCCTCACGTTCTTCTCTGATGTCTTTTGCCTGGAATGCCCTCTGCACTCTTTGGCTTCCATCCCATAGGGCATTTTTCGTTTCTTGAATGTCCTAAGTTTCCCTGGTCACATAGCCTTCCAAGATGCTATTTTCCCTGCCTGAAATTCTTCCTGCATCTCAACCCTGGTTTACCTAGGTTCAACCTATGGACCTCAACGAAATGGTGCCTCTGGAAAGCCTTCCCTGACACCCAGGTTTTGTGGTGAGGGAAGAGGCCCCTCTATAGGTTCTCAAAGGATCTGCCTGTCATGTATCATTAGAGTCGTCTCAGTGAAAGCAGGAACTCTGTGTCTTCTTCTCTCCGCCTTCTATTCCCTGAAACTTATTACATGCCTCCTAGCTCATCGTAGGTGCTCAGTATTTACTTAGTGTGTGAAAGACAGAAAAGCTCTTGGAAGCCTCAAGGGGTCACTTGGCTCGGCACTTTTGATCTCTGTGTATATTTGGCGAGTCAATTCTTTCCTTTCCTGGGTTGATGTGTACACTATATTCGAGGCACAATCTAAGGCATGAAGACATATCCATACATAGAGGTTCTTGCTTTCAAGGAACTCGTACAGCAGATTTCTACAAGTTAGGGCTTTTCAAATGCTCTAGAAGCATGTGAACGTTCAGTATGCTCCATTTTCATTTCAAAGAAAGATCGTTTGACTTCCATAGCAAAGGTGGAGACCTTCCAACGTTGAGTCCAAGACTTATACCTTGACCATTTCAGGCAAGTCTTGTGGTTCCTTCTGGAGGTGTGTGGCTCTTGCAGAAATGTGAAGATCTTCCATCGTCCTCAGACTTTGGTGTCATTTGCAATCATCCAGAAAGCTTCCAGGTCCAGGTTCCAGACCACCACCACACACAGTCAGTAGCCAACGGAGTGGATTCCAGGAATACGCATTGTTCACCGGCATTACCGTTGATATTGTTGCTGCACACTCAATGCAGTGGGCAGGGCCTGGATTGTCCACTGGGTCTCATGTGGAATGGAAAGAAGGGCTTCCCCACCCCCCACAGACCCCCCACCCCCACTGTTGACAGCCTTGTGACGAGAAACGGTCCCCGAAACAAGAATCAGACAAAGCAGAGAAGCCCAGATGATAGTCCTTGAGATGAAGGAACTAAGCAGCTGGTTGAGATGGCACCAAGGGGAAAGGTTGCTCTTTTTGTCTGCCCCTCTACTCCTTTCTTCCTGGACACCTTAGGGCTTCGTCATGGAGATTTGAAAGAAAGTGCACAAAAGTCATATGTGTTGAATCAAGATTTTGAATTTAACCATCTCTCAAAAAGGAAGAGAGCTTCACCTGCACATGTTTCTTTCAAAAACGTCCATTGCTTTTCAATTCTAGGGTTTCTCTCTTGCCTTGTTCACTTAGCCTTAATAGTAAAAATCAACGAAAACTACATAAAGATTCACAGATACCAAAAAGGACAGCTTCTGTTTCTGAAATCATCTTTCCATTTAGTAGAACACGAGCTCTATTCTTTGTATTTTGCCTAGGGAATTAGCAATGTCCTGGTTCAGATGGCAAGGTATCCCCACCCAGGAGATTGGGGTTCGATCCCTGGGTCCGGAAGATGCCTCCCGTAGAAGGAAATGGCAACCCACTCCAGTATCCTCGCCTGGGAAATGCCACGGACAGAGGAGCCTGATGGGCCGCAGTCCATGGGTCGTATCAAAGTTGGGCTCAATCCAGCAACTACGAACAGAAGTAATTCCAAAGACCACACTCAAGTGTGTGTGTGTGTGTGTGTGTGTGTGTGTGTCTGTATCTCCTCTTGCCGTCTTGGAGTCTGTCTCGGAATCTTCATGTATTTCTGCCTCTGTATCTCCTGACAGCCAGCCGCCGGCGCGTTCGTCTGGCCCCGGCCTCTCCCAGGCGCTCTGGTTCTGGCTGAGGAGCTTGCGCAGGCCAGCTGTCTCCCTTGGCGTGGGTGCGTGCGAGTGTCTGTGTGTCTGTCTGTGTGCCTGCCTGTGGCTCGTCTGCTCTCTCAGGAAGGTCGAGGGCTTGGCGTGGGGGCAAAGGGGGGGCCTCGGTAGTGCGAAGGGGAGGGGCTGAGGCGCTCCGCTCGACCGCGCCTTCCTGGCTTCTGCTGGGTTTGGGCACCGGACAGGTGCCGCGCAAGTTGGGCGCTCAAGTTTCGCTGCGCCTAGGCCCGCAGGAGGTTCAGAGGCCCCTGGGCCGCGGGGGTTGGGAGGCGGCGGGCGCCGAAGACCGACACCTCCGGGGCCGCGCGGGCCTGAGCAGCGCATGGGATCGGGGGGAGGCCCCGCTCAGCGAGCGCGGCCGGGTCTGGAGTGGCCGCGGGTGGGAGGGCGCCGAGACCTCCACACCCCTCAGCCCAGCCCCTAGGCCCCGCGCGCACGCACGCACGCACGCCCTCCCGGTCAATGGGGGGTCCTGGAAGCCCCTCGGGCCCCCGGGCCCGGCCAGGCGCTTGCTGCTCTGGTGTTGGCGGTGTTCGGGGGGGCGGGCCGGCGTCAGCAGGCTGGAGTCCGGTCGCGGGTCGTGCGGCTCAAGTACAGCACGCCCCGCGACGAGAGGTGTGGCCCGTTGGCCCGACCTGCAGGGCAGAGCGAAAGGGAGGCGAAGCGCAAGGCTCTTAGGGCGCCCCGAGCCAACCGCCACCGTCTCAGGCCCTATCAGCCTGAAGGCGCCCGATCTCGTCTGATCTCGGAAGCTAAGCAGGGTCGGGCCTGGTTAGGATCTTGGATGGGAGACCACCTGGGAATCCCGGGTGCTCGAGGCTTTTTGCCTACCAGAAGAGGTCCTTTAGCCCCCGCCGCGCGTCCCGATTCTTGGATCCCCCCCGCAGCCCCAGCCCCTCCCGGGCCGCGGGGAGCGGGTGGCCGGGGCCCCGACTCGCGCTGCAGACCTGGGTTGCCTCCGCGCGGCCCGCGAGCCCCTCCGCATTCGCATTCGGCTTCCAGGACACCCGACGACCGGCAGTCCCGTCTCCATCTGGGGCTCCTTTGGCTTGCCTCAGGCAATCCCGGGGCTTGCACCGACTCAAGCCAGATCCCCAGCACCCCCCCCCACCCCCTGCCTCGCAGGCCATCGCGCATGCGCATGTGCGCGCGCACGCACAGATAGATGTGCCCAAACGGGGCATCTATCTTGTTCAATTATACTGTGGGTGGATCTATGCCTGGGAGTCGGACTGCTGAACCATAATCTACTTCCACTTTTAGTTCCTTCGGGAACCTCCATAATCTTTTCCATACCGGCTCTACCCACGCCCATTCCTACTCACCGTGGAGGAGAGTTCCCTTTGCTCCACATCTTCTCCAGCTGTGGTTATTGACAGACATCGCAGTGAGGCCCAATCGGACTCATGTGAAGTGGTCCCTCCTTGGAGTTTGGAGTTGAGCCTCTCCAATCATTAGTGATGTGGAGCAAGATGACCTTTTGGAAATGCAGATGCAATGCTGTCACCTCCCTGCTCCAACGGCTCTCGTATTTTCCCAGCATATTGAAGATACGACCACTTCCCTTCAGGCTTGCTCCTCACGTTCTTCTCTGATGTCTTTTGCCTGGAATGCCCTCTGCACTCTTTGGCTTCCATCCCATAGGGCATTTTTCGTTTCTTGAATGTCCTAAGTTTCCCTGGTCACATAGCCTTCCAAGATGCTATTTTCCCTGCCTGAAATTCTTCCTGCATCTCAACCCTGGTTTACCTAGGTTCAACCTATGGACCTCAACGAAATGGTGCCTCTGGAAAGCCTTCCCTGACACCCAGGTTTTGTGGTGAGGGAAGAGGCCCCTCTATAGGTTCTCAAAGGATCTGCCTGTCATGTATCATTAGAGTCGTCTCAGTGAAAGCAGGAACTCTGTGTCTTCTTCTCTCCGCCTTCTATTCCCTGAAACTTATTACATGCCTCCTAGCTCATCGTAGGTGCTCAGTATTTACTTAGTGTGTGAAAGACAGAAAAGCTCTTGGAAGCCTCAAGGGGTCACTTGGCTCGGCACTTTTGATCTCTGTGTATATTTGGCGAGTCAATTCTTTCCTTTCCTGGGTTGATGTGTACACTATATTCGAGGCACAATCTAAGGCATGAAGACATATCCATGCATAGAGGTTCTTGCTTTCAAGGAACTCGTACAGCAGATTTCTACAAGTTAGGGCTTTTCAAATGCTCTAGAAGCATGTGAACGTTCAGTATGCTCCATTTTCATTTCAAAGAAAGATCGTTTGACTTCCATAGCAAAGGTGGAGACCTTCCAACGTTGAGTCCAAGACTTATACCTTGACCATTTCAGGCAAGTCTTGTGGTTCCTTCTGGAGGTGTGTGGCTCTTGCAGAAATGTGAAGATCTTCCATCGTCCTCAGACTTTGGTGTCATTTGCAATCATCCAGAAAGCTTCCAGGTCCAGGTTCCAGACCACCACCACACACAGTCAGTAGCCAACGGAGTGGATTCCAGGAATACGCATTGTTCACCGGCATTACCGTTGATATTGTTGCTGCACACTCAATGCAGTGGGCAGGGCCTGGATTGTCCACTGGGTCTCATGTGGAATGGAAAGAAGGGCTCCCCACCCCCCACAGACCCCCCACCCCCACTGTTGACAGCCTTGTGACGAGAAACGGTCCCCGAAACAAGAATCAGACAAAGCAGAGAAGCCCAGATGATAGTCCTTGAGATGAAGGAACTAAGCAGCTGGTTGAGATGGCACCAAGGGGAAAGGTTGCTCTTTTTGTCTGCCCCTCTACTCCTTTCTTCCTGGACACCTTAGGGCTTCGTCATGGAGATTTGAAAGAAAGTGCACAAAAGTCATATGTGTTGAATCAAGATTTTGAATTTAACCATCTCTCAAAAAGGAAGAGAGCTTCACCTGCACATGTTTCTTTCAAAAACGTCCATTGCTTTTCAATTCTAGGGTTTCTCTCTTGCCTTGTTCACTTAGCCTTAATAGTAAAAATCAACGAAAACTACATAAAGATTCACAGATACCAAAAAGGACAGCTTCTGTTTCTGAAATCATCTTTCCATTTAGTAGAACACGAGCTCTATTCTTTGTATTTTGCCTAGGGAATTAGCAATGTCCTGGTTCAGATGGCAAGGTATCCCCACCCAGGAGATTGGGGTTCGATCCCTGGGTCCGGAAGATGCCTCCCGTAGAAGGAAATGGCAACCCACTCCAGTATCCTCGCCTGGGAAATGCCACGGACAGAGGAGCCTGATGGGCCGCAGTCCATGGGTCGTATCAAAGTTGGGCTCAATCCAGCAACTACGAACAGAAGTAATTCCAAAGACCACACTCAAGTGTGTGTGTGTGTGTGTGTGTGTGTGTGTGTGTGTCTGTATCTCCTCTTGCCGTCTTGGAGTCTGTCTCGGAATCTTCATGTATTTCTGCCTCTGTATCTCCTGACAGCCAGCCGCCGGCGCGTTCGTCTGGCCCCGGCCTCTCCCAGGCGCTCTGGTTCTGGCTGAGGAGCTTGCGCAGGCCAGCTGTCTCCCTTGGCGTGGGTGCGTGCGAGTGTCTGTGTGTCTGTCTGTGTGCCTGCCTGTGGCTCGTCTGCTCTCTCAGGAAGGTCGAGGGCTTGGCGTGGGGGCAAAGGGGGGGCCTCGGTAGTGCGAAGGGGAGGGGCTGAGGCGCTCCGCTCGACCGCGCCTTCCTGGCTTCTGCTGGGTTTGGGCACCGGACAGGTGCCGCGCAAGTTGGGCGCTCAAGTTTCGCTGCGCCTAGGCCCGCAGGAGGTTCAGAGGCCCCTGGGCCGCGGGGGTTGGGAGGCGGCGGGCGCCGAAGACCGACACCTCCGGGGCCGCGCGGGCCTGAGCAGCGCATGGGATCGGGGGGAGGCCCCGCTCAGCGAGCGCGGCCGGGTCTGGAGTGGCCGCGGGTGGGAGGGCGCCGAGACCTCCACACCCCTCAGCCCAGCCCCTAGGCCCCGCGCGCACGCACGCACGCACGCCCTCCCGGTCAATGGGGGGTCCTGGAAGCCCCTCGGGCCCCCGGGCCCGGCCAGGCGCTTGCTGCTCTGGTGTTGGCGGTGTTCGGGGGGGCGGGCCGGCGTCAGCAGGCTGGAGTCCGGTCGCGGGTCGTGCGGCTCAAGTACAGCACGCCCCGCGACGAGAGGTGTGGCCCGTTGGCCCGACCTGCAGGGCAGAGCGAAAGGGAGGCGAAGCGCAAGGCTCTTAGGGCGCCCCGAGCCAACCGCCACCGTCTCAGGCCCTATCAGCCTGAAGGCGCCCGATCTCGTCTGATCTCGGAAGCTAAGCAGGGTCGGGCCTGGTTAGGATCTTGGATGGGAGACCACCTGGGAATCCCGGGTGCTCGAGGCTTTTTGCCTACCAGAAGAGGTCCTTTAGCCCCCGCCGCGCGTCCCGATTCTTGGATCCCCCCCGCAGCCCCAGCCCCTCCCGGGCCGCGGGGAGCGGCTGGCCGGGGCCCCGACTCGCGCTGCAGACCTGGGTTGCCTCCGCGCGGCCCGCGAGCCCCTCCGCATTCGCATTCGGCTTCCAGGACACCCGACGACCGGCAGTCCCGTCTCCATCTGGGGCTCCTTTGGCTTGCCTCAGGCAATCCCGGGGCTTGCACCGACTCAAGCCAGATCCCCAGCACCCCCCCCCACCCCCTGCCTCGCAGGCCATCGCGCATGCGCATGTGCGCGCGCACGCACAGATAGATGTGCCCAAACGGGGCATCTATCTTGTTCAATTATACTGTGGGTGGATCTATGCCTGGGAGTCGGACTGCTGAACCATAATCTACTTCCACTTTTAGTTCCTTCGGGAACCTCCATAATCTTTTCCATACCGGCTCTACCCACGCCCATTCCTACTCACCGTGGAGGAGAGTTCCCTTTGCTCCACATCTTCTCCAGCTTGGTTATTGACAGACATCGCAGTGAGGCCCAATCGGACTCATGTGAAGTGGTCCCTCCTTGGAGTTTGGAGTTGAGCCTCTCCAATCATTAGTGATGTGGAGCAAGATGACCTTTTGGAAATGCAGATGCAATGCTGTCACCTCCCTGCTCCAACGGCTCTCGTATTTTCCCAGCATATTGAAGATACGACCACTTCCCTTCAGGCTTGCTCCTCACGTTCTTCTCTGATGTCTTTTGCCTGGAATGCCCTCTGCACTCTTTGGCTTCCATCCCATAGGGCATTTTTCGTTTCTTGAATGTCCTAAGTTTCCCTGGTCACATAGCCTTCCAAGATGCTATTTTCCCTGCCTGAAATTCTTCCTGCATCTCAACCCTGGTTTACCTAGGTTCAACCTATGGACCTCAACGAAATGGTGCCTCTGGAAAGCCTTCCCTGACACCCAGGTTTTGTGGTGAGGGAAGAGGCCCCTCTATAGGTTCTCAAAGGATCTGCCTGTCATGTATCATTAGAGTCGTCTCAGTGAAAGCAGGAACTCTGTGTCTTCTTCTCTCCGCCTTCTATTCCCTGAAACTTATTACATGCCTCCTAGCTCATCGTAGGTGCTCAGTATTTACTTAGTGTGTGAAAGACAGAAAAGCTCTTGGAAGCCTCAAGGGGTCACTTGGCTCGGCACTTTTGATCTCTGTGTATATTTGGCGAGTCAATTCTTTCCTTTCCTGGGTTGATGTGTACACTATATTCGAGGCACAATCTAAGGCATGAAGACATATCCATGCATAGAGGTTCTTGCTTTCAAGGAACTCGTACAGCAGATTTCTACAAGTTAGGGCTTTTCAAATGCTCTAGAAGCATGTGAACGTTCAGTATGCTCCATTTTCATTTCAAAGAAAGATCGTTTGACTTCCATAGCAAAGGTGGAGACCTTCCAACGTTGAGTCCAAGACTTATACCTTGACCATTTCAGGCAAGTCTTGTGGTTCCTTCTGGAGGTGTGTGGCTCTTGCAGAAATGTGAAGATCTTCCATCGTCCTCAGACTTTGGTGTCATTTGCAATCATCCAGAAAGCTTCCAGGTCCAGGTTCCAGACCACCACCACACACAGTCAGTAGCCAACGGAGTGGATTCCAGGAATACGCATTGTTCACCGGCATTACCGTTGATATTGTTGCTGCACACTCAATGCAGTGGGCAGGGCCTGGATTGTCCACTGGGTCTCATGTGGAATGGAAAGAAGGGCTCCCCACCCCCCACAGACCCCCCACCCCCACTGTTGACAGCCTTGTGACGAGAAACGGTCCCCGAAACAAGAATCAGACAAAGCAGAGAAGCCCAGATGATAGTCCTTGAGATGAAGGAACTAAGCAGCTGGTTGAGATGGCACCAAGGGGAAAGGTTGCTCTTTTTGTCTGCCCCTCTACTCCTTTCTTCCTGGACACCTTAGGGCTTCGTCATGGAGATTTGAAAGAAAGTGCACAAAAGTCATATGTGTTGTATCAAGATTTTGAATTTAACCATCTCTCAAAAAGGAAGAGAGCTTCACCTGCACATGTTTCTTTCAAAAACGTCCATTGCTTTTCAATTCTAGGGTTTCTCTCTTGCCTTGTTCACTTAGCCTTAATAGTAAAAATCAACGAAAACTACATAAAGATTCACAGATACCAAAAAGGACAGCTTCTGTTTCTGAAATCATCTTTCCATTTAGTAGAACACGAGCTCTATTCTTTGTATTTTGCCTAGGGAATTAGCAATGTCCTGGTTCAGATGGCAAGGTATCCCCACCCAGGAGATTGGGGTTCGATCCCTGGGTCCGGAAGATGCCTCCCGTAGAAGGAAATGGCAACCCACTCCAGTATCCTCGCCTGGGAAATGCCACGGACAGAGGAGCCTGATGGGCCGCAGTCCATGGGTCGTATCAAAGTTGGGCTCAATCCAGCAACTACGAACAGAAGTAATTCCAAAGACCACACTCAAGTGTGTGTGTGTGTGTGTGTGTGTGTGTGTGTGTCTGTATCTCCTCTTGCCGTCTTGGAGTCTGTCTCGGAATCTTCATGTATTTCTGCCTCTGTATCTCCTGACAGCCAGCCGCCGGCGCGTTCGTCTGGCCCCGGCCTCTCCCAGGCGCTCTGGTTCTGGCTGAGGAGCTTGCGCAGGCCAGCTGTCTCCCTTGGCGTGGGTGCGTGCGAGTGTCTGTGTGTCTGTCTGTGTGCCTGCCTGTGGCTCGTCTGCTCTCTCAGGAAGGTCGAGGGCTTGGCGTGGGGGCAAAGGGGGGGCCTCGGTAGTGCGAAGGGGAGGGGCTGAGGCGCTCCGCTCGACCGCGCCTTCCTGGCTTCTGGTGGGTTTGGGCACCGGACAGGTGCCGCGCAAGTTGGGCGCTCAAGTTTCGCTGCACCTAGGCCCGCAGGAGGTTCAGAGGCCCCTGGGCCGCGGGGGTTGGGAGGCGGCGGGCGCCGAAGACCGACACCTCCGGGGCCGCGCGGGCCTGAGCAGCGCATGGGATCGGGGGGAGGCCCCGCTCAGCGAGCGCGGCCGGGTCTGGAGTGGCCGCGGGTGGGAGGGCGCCGAGACCTCCACACCCCTCAGCCCAGCCCCCAGGCCCCGCGCGCACGCACGCACGCACGCCCTCCCGGTCAATGGGGGGTCCTGGAAGCCCCTCGGGCCCCCGGGCCCGGCCAGGCGCTTGCTGCTCTGGTGTTGGCGGTGTTCGGGGGGGCGGGCCGGCGTCAGCAGGCTGGAGTCCGGTCGCGGGTCGTGCGGCTCAAGTACAGCACGCCCCGCGACGAGAGGTGTGGCCCGTTGGCCCGACCTGCAGGGCAGAGCGAAAGGGAGGCGAAGCGCAAGGCTCTTAGGGCGCCCCGAGCCAACCGCCACCGGCTCCGGCCCTATCAGCCTGAAGGCGCCCGATCTCGTCTGATCTCGGAAGCTAAGCAGGGTCGGGCCTGGTTAGGATCTTGGATGGGAGACCACCTGGGAATCCCGGGTGCTCGAGGCTTTTTGCCTACCAGAAGAGGTCCTTTAGCCCCCGCCGCGCGTCCCGATTCTTGCATCCCCCCCGCAGCCCCAGCCCCTCCCGGGCCGCGGGGAGCGGCTGGCCGGGGCCCCGACTCCCGCTGCAGACCTGGGTTGCCTCCGCGCGGCCCGCGAGCCCCTCCGCATTCGCATTCGGCTTCCAGGACACCCGACGACCGGCAGTCCCGTCTCCATCTGGGGCTCCTTTGGCTTGCCTCAGGCAATCCCGGGGCTTGCACCGACTCAAGCCAGATCCCCAGCACCCCCCCCCACCCCCTGCCTCGCAGGCCATCGCGCATGCGCATGTGCGCGCGCACGCACAGATAGATGTGCCCAAACGGGGCATCTATCTTGTTCAATTATACTGTGGGTGGATCTATGCCTGGGAGTCGGACTGCTGAACCATAATCTACTTCCACTTTTAGTTCCTTCGGGAACCTCCATAATCTTTTCCATACCGGCTCTACCCACGCCCATTCCTACTCACCGTGGAGGAGAGTTCCCTTTGCTCCACATCTTCTCCAGCTTGGTTATTGACAGACATCGCAGTGAGGCCCAATCGGACTCATGTGAAGTGGTCCCTCCTTGGAGTTTGGAGTTGAGCCTCTCCAATCATTAGTGATGTGGAGCAAGATGACCTTTTGGAAATGCAGATGCAATGCTGTCACCTCCCTGCTCCAACGGCTCTCGTATTTTCCCAGCATATTGAAGATACGACCACTTCCCTTCAGGCTTGCTCCTCACGTTCTTCTCTGATGTCTTTTGCCTGGAATGCCCTCTGCACTCTTTGGCTTCCATCCCATAGGGCATTTTTCGTTTCTTGAATGTCCTAAGTTTCCCTGGTCACATAGCCTTCCAAGATGCTATTTTCCCTGCCTGAAATTCTTCCTGCATCTCAACCCTGGTTTACCTAGGTTCAACCTATGGACCTCAACGAAATGGTGCCTCTGGAAAGCCTTCCCTGACACCCAGGTTTTGTGGTGAGGGAAGAGGCCCCTCTATAGGTTCTCAAAGGATCTGCCTGTCATGTATCATTAGAGTCGTCTCAGTGAAAGCAGGAACTCTGTGTCTTCTTCTCTCCGCCTTCTATTCCCTGAAACTTATTACATGCCTCCTAGCTCATCGTAGGTGCTCAGTATTTACTTAGTGTGTGAAAGACAGAAAAGCTCTTGGAAGCCTCAAGGGGTCACTTGGCTCGGCACTTTTGATCTCTGTGTATATTTGGCGAGTCAATTCTTTCCTTTCCTGGGTTGATGTGTACACTATATTCGAGGCACAATCTAAGGCATGAAGACATATCCATGCATAGAGGTTCTTGCTTTCAAGGAACTCGTACAGCAGATTTCTACAAGTTAGGGCTTTTCAAATGCTCTAGAAGCATGTGAACGTTCAGTATGCTCCATTTTCATTTCAAAGAAAGATCGTTTGACTTCCATAGCAAAGGTGGAGACCTTCCAACGTTGAGTCCAAGACTTATACCTTGACCATTTCAGGCAAGTCTTGTGGTTCCTTCTGGAGGTGTGTGGCTCTTGCAGAAATGTGAAGATCTTCTGTTGGGGGCCAGAGTGAGGTACTCCGCCCATGGCAAAGGTCATGAGGAAGGAGGCTCGACATACGCAAAGGCGGGATCGAGCCTCAGGAGTCCCCCTGGAAATCCTCGAGCATCTACCCCCATAACCAGAGCCTGCCTACTTTACTACTTTGTGCTCACCTACACCTCTGACTTTACGGGGGGCTGTCCCCCACCACCTCTTTTGGAGAAGGAGTTAACTTAGAGCTCCAGTTTATAATAATTCCTGGGCGTGATAAGAGTGTTTTAACCTACAAACTCCTCTGAAGGTTCTCTGGCCTGCCTGACAGGCTTGTCCGGCCACATGTGATCGCTCACAGCCTCCCAACCGTGAGAGGCACAAGATGCTTTAAACCTTCTAAAAACAGGTTCCTTAGAAAAGTTAGAAAACTATTAGTATAAGTATAATGGGCTAATTAGAAATTGTGTTGGTGAAGGGTTTTTCATTTGTTGAGCCAATGTTTGTTGCTAAGTCTCCATATCCCCTGCCCTTACACACATTAATGAATATATAGAATTAACCTTTGATATTAATCACGTTAGACCTTAGGCTAAGTAAATTCTTTCCTTAACTAAAACCCACTACACCCTCACCCTGTAGGAATGTAACTTTATTTGGGTGGCGTCTGTTTTGAGAATAATCAGCCCTGGAGAAATAAGTGTCCTGATTGACTGACCGCTGTCACAAGGAGAGGGTCGTAAATTGTCAGCAGGGCCCCCTGGCCAGAAGATGATGTAACACCCCTAAGACCTCTGTATACATTTGTGTGAAGCACCTGACTTTAATGAAAGTCAGGACTGCTGTCCCCATGTGACTTTTGCATAACATCTCAGTGTATAAAAGTAGACCATGGAAAATAAAGAATTGGGATCAGTTTCTCAAAATACTGGTCTCCCCATGTCGCTCTCTCTCTCACTCTGGTTGAGTCTCCATCTGGAGCGCGGAACCCACCATGCTTACTAATTATGCCTGGGCTTCTAAGATCCGACCGGGGAGGCCTCAGTGTCTCCTCTCCTTCGGGAGAACGGAAGGATGCCTGCGGCCTACGTAAGTGGTGCAAACTTCTTGTCTTGAAGTTTTATTGGTCTCCCGCGTAAACCAAGCCACTCAGCCTCTTTTCTCCACTGAATTTTCCTACTGAGCTATCCTCATCCTATTACTCTTTATATCTTTGATAAAATATTTAAATAAATAAATAGGTCGCCGACACCGTCCCCGCTTCGAATACCCTGGATCAGCCGGGGCAGGACCCCGGCAATCTTCCATCGTCCTCAGACTTTGGTGTCATTTGCAATCATCCAGAAAGCTTCCAGGTCTAGGTTCCAGACCACCACCACACACAGTCAGTAGTCAACGGAGTGGATTCCAGGAATACGCATTGTTCACCGGCATTACCGTTGATATTGTTGCTGCACACTCAATGCAGTGGGCAGGGCCTGGATTGTCCACTGGGTCTCATGTGGAATGGAAAGAAGGGCTCCCCACCCCCACACAGACCCCCCACCCCCACTGTTGACAGCCTTGTGACGAGAAACGGTCCCCGAAACAAGAATCAGACAAAGCAGAGAAGCCCAGATGATAGTCCTTGAGATGAAGGAACTAAGCAGCTGGTTGAGATGGCACCAAGGGGAAAGGTTGCTCTTTTTGTCTGCCCCTCTACTCCTTTCTTCCTGGACACCTTAGGGCTTCGTCATGGAGATTTGAAAGAAAGTGCACAAAAGTCATATGTGTTGTATCAAGATTTTGAATTTAACCATCTCTCAAAAAGGAAGAGAGCTTCACCTGCACATGTTTCTTTCAAAAACGTCCATTGCTTTTCAATTCTAGGGTTTCTCTCTTGCCTTGTTCACTTAGCCTTAATAGTAAAAATCAACGAAAACTACATAAAGATTCACAGATACCAAAAAGGACAGCTTCTGTTTCTGAAATCATCTTTCCATTTAGTAGAACACGAGCTCTATTCTTTGTATTTTGCCTAGGGAATTAGCAATGTCCTGGTTCAGATGGCAAGGTATCCCCACCCAGGAGATTGGGGTTCGATCCCTGGGTCCGGAAGATGCCTCCCGTAGAAGGAAATGGCAACCCACTCCAGTATCCTCGCCTGGGAAATGCCACGGACAGAGGAGCCTGATGGGCCGCAGTCCATGGGTCGTATCAAAGTTGGGCTCAACCCAGCAACTACGAACAGAAGTAATTCCAAAGACCACACTCAAGTGTGTGTGTGTGTGTGTGTGTGTGTGTGTGTGTGTCTGTATCTCCTCTTGCCGTCTTGGAGTCTGTCTCGGAATCTTCATGTATTTCTGCCTCTGTATCTCCTGACAGCCAGCCGCCGGCGCGTTCGTCTGGCCCCGGCCTCTCCCAGGCGCTCTGGTTCTGGCTGAGGAGCTTGCGCAGGCCAGCTGTCTCCCTTGGCGTGGGTGCGTGCGAGTGTCTGTGTGTCTGTCTGTGTGCCTGCCTGTGGCTCGTCTGCTCTCTCAGGAAGGTCGAGGGCTTGGCGTGGGGGCAAAGGGGGGGCCTCGGTAGTGCGAAGGGGAGGGGCTGAGGCGCTCCGCTCGACCGCGCCTTCCTGGCTTCTGCTGGGTTTGGGCACCGGACAGGTGCCGCGCAAGTTGGGCGCTCAAGTTTCGCTGCGCCTAGGCCCGCAGGAGGTTCAGAGGCCCCTGGGCCGCGGGGGTTGGGAGGCGGCGGGCGCCGAAGACCGACACCTCCGGGGCCGCGCGGGCCTGAGCAGCGCATGGGATCGGGGGGAGGCCCCGCTCAGCGAGCGCGGCCGGGTCTGGAGTGGCCGCGGGTGGGAGGGCGCCGAGACCTCCACACCCCTCAGCCCAGCCCCTAGGCCCCGCGCGCACGCACGCACGCACGCCCTCCCGGTCAATGGGGGGTCCTGGAAGCCCCTCGGGCCCCCGGGCCCGGCCAGGCGCTTGCTGCTCTGGTGTTGGCGGTGTTCGGGGGGGCGGGCCGGCGTCAGCAGGCTGGAGTCCGGTCGCGGGTCGTGCGGCTCAAGTACAGCACGCCCCGCGACGAGAGGTGTGGCCCGTTGGCCCGACCTGCAGGGCAGAGCGAAAGGGAGGCGAAGCGCAAGGCTCTTAGGGCGCCCCGAGCCAACCGCCACCGTCTCAGGCCCTATCAGCCTGAAGGCGCCCGATCTCGTCTGATCTCGGAAGCTAAGCAGGGTCGGGCCTGGTTAGGATCTTGGATGGGAGACCACCTGGGAATCCCGGGTGCTCGAGGCTTTTTGCCTACCAGAAGAGGTCCTTTAGCCCCCGCCGCGCGTCCCGATTCTTGCATCCCCCCGCAGCCCCAGCCCCTCCCGGGCCGCGGGGAGCGGGTGGCCGGGGCCCCGACTCGCGCTGCAGACCTGGGTTGCCTCCGCGCGGCCCGCGAGCCCCTCCGCATTCGCATTCGGCTTCCAGGACACCCGACGACCGGCAGTCCCGTCTCCATCTGGGGCTCCTTTGGCTTGCCTCAGGCAATCCCGGGGCTTGCACCGACTCAAGCCAGATCCCCAGCACCCCCCCCACCCCCTGCCTCGCAGGCCATCGCGCATGCGCATGTGCGCGCGCACGCACAGATAGATGTGCCCAAACGGGGCATCTATCTTGTTCAATTATACTGTGGGTGGATCTATGCCTGGGAGTCGGACTGCTGAACCATAATCTACTTCCACTTTTAGTTCCTTCGGGAACCTCCATAATCTTTTCCATACCGGCTCTACCCACGCCCATTCCTACTCACCGTGGAGGAGAGTTCCCTTTGCTCCACATCTTCTCCAGCTGTGGTTATTGACAGACATCGCAGTGAGGCCCAATCGGACTCATGTGAAGTGGTCCCTCCTTGGAGTTTGGAGTTGAGCCTCTCCAATCATTAGTGATGTGGAGCAAGATGACCTTTTGGAAATGCAGATGCAATGCTGTCACCTCCCTGCTCCAACGGCTCTCGTATTTTCCCAGCATATTGAAGATACGACCACTTCCCTTCAGGCTTGCTCCTCACGTTCTTCTCTGATGTCTTTTGCCTGGAATGCCCTCTGCACTCTTTGGCTTCCATCCCATAGGGCATTTTTCGTTTCTTGAATGTCCTAAGTTTCCCTGGTCACATAGCCTTCCAAGATGCTATTTTCCCTGCCTGAAATTCTTCCTGCATCTCAACCCTGGTTTACCTAGGTTCAACCTATGGACCTCAACGAAATGGTGCCTCTGGAAAGCCTTCCCTGACACCCAGGTTTTGTGGTGAGGGAAGAGGCCCCTCTATAGGTTCTCAAAGGATCTGCCTGTCATGTATCATTAGAGTCGTCTCAGTGAAAGCAGGAACTCTGTGTCTTCTTCTCTCCGCCTTCTATTCCCTGAAACTTATTACATGCCTCCTAGCTCATCGTAGGTGCTCAGTATTTACTTAGTGTGTGAAAGACAGAAAAGCTCTTGGAAGCCTCAAGGGGTCACTTGGCTCGGCACTTTTGATCTCTGTGTCTATTTGGCGAGTCAATTCTTTCCTTTCCTGGGTTGATGTGTACACTATATTCGAGGCACAATCTAAGGCATGAAGACAATCCATACATAGAGGTTCTTGCTTTCAAGGAACTCGTACAGCAGATTTCTACAAGTTAGGGCTTTTCAAATGCTCTAGAAGCATGTGAACGTTCAGTATGCTCCATTTTCATTTCAAAGAAAGATCGTTTGACTTCCATAGCAAAGGTGGAGACCTTCCAACGTTGAGTCCAAGACTTATACCTTGACCATTTCAGGCAAGTCTTGTGGTTCCTTCTGGAGGTGTGTGGCTCTTGCAGAAATGTGAAGATCTTCCATCGTCCTCAGACTTTGGTGTCATTTGCAATCATCCAGAAAGCTTCCAGGTCCAGGTTCCAGACCACCACCACACACAGTCAGTAGCCAACGGAGTGGATTCAGGAATACGCATTGTTCACCGGCATTACCGTTGATATTGTTGCTGCACACTCAATGCAGTGGGCAGGGCCTGGATTGTCCACTGGGTCTCATGTGGAATGGAAAGAAGGGCTTCCCCCCCCCCCACAGACCCCCCACCCCCACTGTTGACAGCCTTGTGACGAGAAACGGTCCCCGAAACAAGAATCAGACAAAGCAGAGAAGCCCAGATGATAGTCCTTGAGATGAAGGAACTAAGCAGCTGGTTGAGATGGCACCAAGGGGAAAGGTTGCTCTTTTTGTCTGCCCCTCTACTCCTTTCTTCCTGGACACCTTAGGGCTTCGTCATGGAGATTTGAAAGAAAGTGCACAAAAGTCATATGTGTTGAATCAAGATTTTGAATTTAACCATCTCTCAAAAAGGAAGAGAGCTTCACCTGCACATGTTCTTTCAAAAACGTCCATTGCTTTTCAATTCTAGGGTTTCTCTCTTGCCTTGTTCACTTAGCCTTAATAGTAAAAATCAACGAAAACTACATAAAGATTCACAGATACCAAAAAGGACAGCTTCTGTTTCTGAAATCATCTTTCCATTTAGTAGAACACGAGCTCTATTCTTTGTATTTTGCCTAGGGAATTAGCAATGTCCTGGTTCAGATGGCAAGGTATCCCCACCAGGAGATTGGGGTTCGATCCCTGGGTCCGGAAGATGCCCTCCCGTAGAAGGAAATGGCAACCCACTCCAGTATCCTCGCCTGGGAAATGCCACGGACAGAGGAGCTGATGGGCCGCAGTCCATGGGTCGTATCAAAGTTGGGCTCAATCCAGCAACTACGAACAGAAGTAATTCCAAAGACCACACTCAAGTGTGTGTGTGTGTGTGTGTGTGTGTGTGTGTGTCTGTATCTCCTCTTGCCGTCTTGGAGTCTGTCTCGGAATCTTCATGTATTTCTGCCTCTGTATCTCCTGACAGCCAGCCGCCGGCGCGTTCGTCTGGCCCCGGCCTCTCCCAGGCGCTCTGGTTCTGGCTGAGGAGCTTGCGCAGGCCAGCTGTCTCCCTTGGCGTGGGTGCGTGCGAGTGTCTGTGTGTCTGTCTGTGTGCCTGCCTGTGGCTCGTCTGCTCTCTCAGGAAGGTCGAGGGCTTGGCGTGGGGGCAAAGGGGGGGCCTCGGTAGTTGCGAAGGGGAGGGGCTGAGGCGCTCCGCTCGACCGCGCCTTCCTGGCTTCTGCTGGGTTTGGGCACCGGACAGGTGCCGCGCAAGTTGGGCGCTCAAGTTTCGCTGCGCCTAGGCCCGCAGGAGGTTCAGAGGCCCCTGGGCCGCGGGGGTTGGGAGGCGGCGGGCGCCGAAGACCGACACCTCCGGGGCCGCGCGGCCTGAGCAGCGCATGGGATCGGGGGAGGCCCCGCTCAGCGAGCGCGGCCGGGTCTGGAGTGGCCGCGGGTGGGAGGGCGCCGAGACCTCCACACCCCTCAGCCCAGCCCCTAGGCCCCGCGCGCACGCACGCACGCACGCCCTCCCGGTCAATGGGGGGTCCTGGAAGCCCCTCGGGCCCCCGGGCCCGGCCAGGCGCTTGCTGCTCTGGTGTTGGCGGTGTTCGGGGGGGCGGGCCGGCGTCAGCAGGCTGGAGTCCGGTCGCGGGTCGTGCGGCTCAAGTTACAGCACGCCCCGCGACGAGAGGTGTGGCCCGTTGGCCCGACCTGCAGGCAGAGCGAAAGGGAGGCGAGCGCAAGGCCTCTTAGGGCGCCCCGAGCCAACCGCCACCGTCTCAGGCCCTATCAGCTGAAGCGCCGATCTCGTCTGATCTCGGAAGCTAAGCAGGGTCGGGCCTGGTTAGGATCTTGGATGGGAGACCACCTGGGAATCCCGGTGCTCGAGGCTTTTTGCCTACCAGAAGAGGTCCTTTAGCCCCCGCCGCGCGTCCCGATTCTTGGATCCCCCCCGCAGCCCCAGCCCCTCCCGGCCGCGGGGAGCGGGTGGCCGGGGCCCCGACTCGCGCTGCAGACCTGGTTGCCTCCGCGGGCCCGCGAGCCCCTCCGCATTCGCATTCGGCTTCCAGGACACCCGACGACCGGCAGTCCCGTCTCCATCTGGGGCTCCTTTGGCTTGCCTCAGGCAATCCCGGGGCTTGCACCGACTCAAGCCAGATCCCCAGCACCCCCCCCCACCCCCTGCCTCGCAGGCCATCGCGCATGCGCATGTGCGCGCGCACGCACAGATAGATGTTGCCCAAACGGGGCATCTATCTTGTTCAATTATACTGTGGGTGGATCTATGCCTGGGAGTCGGACTGCTGAACCATAATCTACTTCCACTTTTAGTTTCCTTCGGGAACCTCCATAATCTTTTCCATACCGGCTCTACCCACGCCCATTCCTACTCACCGTGGAGGAGAGTTCCCTTTGCTCCACATCTTCTCCAGCTTTGGTTATTGACAGACATCGCAGTGAGGCCCAATCGGACTCATGTGAAGTGGTCCCTCCTTGGAGTTTGGAGTTGAGCCTCTCCAATCATTAGTGATTGTGGAGCAAGATGACCTTTTGGAAATGCAGATGCAATGGCTGTCACCTCCTGCTCCAACGGCTCTCGTATTTCCCAGCATATTGAAGATACGACCACTTCCTTCAGGCTTGCTCCTCACGTTCTTCTCTGATGTCTTTTGCCTGGAATGCCCTCTGCACTCTTTGGCTTCCATCCCATAGGGCATTTTTCGTTTCTTGAATGTCCCTAAGTTTCCCTGGTCACATAGCCTTCCAAGATGCTATTTTCCCTGCCTGAAATTCTTCCTGCATCTCAACCCTGGTTTACCTAGGTTCAACCTATGGACCTCAACGAAATGGTGCCTCTGGAAAGCCTTCCCTGACACCCAGGTTTTGTGGTGAGGGAAGAGGCCCCTCTATAGGTTCTCAAGGATCTGCCTGTGATGTATCATTAGAGTCCGTCTCAGTGAAAGCAGGAACTCTGTGTCTTCTTCTCTCCGCCTTCTATTCCCTGAAACTTATTACATGCCTCCTAGCTCATCGTAGGTGCTCAGTATTTACTTAGTGTGTGAAAGACAGAAAAGCTCTTGGAAGCCTCAAGGGGTCACTTGGCTCGCACTTTTGATCTCTGTGTCTATTTGGCGAGTCAATTCTTTCCTTTCCTGGGTTGATGTGTACACTATATTCGAGGCACAATCTAAGGCATGAAGACATATCCATGCATAGAGGTTCTTGCTTTCAAGGAACTCGTACAGCAGATTTCTACAAGTTAGGGCTTTTCAAATGCTCTAGAAAGCATGTGAACGTTCAGTATGCTCCATTTCATTCCAAAGAAAGATCGTTTGACTTCCATAGCAAAGGTGGAGACCTTCCAACGTTGAGTCCAAGACTTATACCTTGACCATTTTCAGGCAAGTCTTGTGTTCCTTCTGGAGGTGTGTGGCTCTTGCAGAAATGTGAAATCTTCCATCGTCCCTCGACTTTGGTGTCATTTGCAATCATCCAGAAAGCTTCCAGGTCAGGTTCCAGACCACCACCACACACAGTCAGTAGCCAACGGAGTGGATTCCAGGAATACGCATTGTTCACCGGCATTACCGTTGATATTGTTGCTGCACACTCAATGCAGTGGGCAGGGCCTGGATTGTCCACTGGGTCTCATGTGGAATGGAAAGAAGGGCTCCCCACCCCCCACAGACCCCCACCCCCACTGTTGACAGCCTTGTGACGAGAGAAACGGTCCCCGAAACAAGAATCAGACAAAGCAGAAGAAGCCCAGATGATAGTCCTTGAGATGAAGGAACTAAGCAGCTGGTTGAGATGGCACCAAGGGGAAAGGTTGCTCTTTTGTCTGCCCCTCTACTCCTTTCTTCCTGGACACCTTAGGGCTTCGTCATGGAGATTTGAAAGAAAGTGCACAAAAGTCATATGTGTTGTATCAAGATTTTGAATTTAACCATCTCTCAAAAAGGAAAGAGAGAGCTTCACCTGCACATGTTTCTTTCAAAACGTCCATTGCTTTTCAATTCTAGGGTTTCTCTCTTGCCTTGTTCACTTAGCCTTAATAGTAAAAATCAACGAAAACTACATAAAGATTCACAGATACCAAAAAGGACAGCTTCTGTTTCTGAAATCATCTTTCCATTTAGTAGAACACGAGCTATTCTTTGTATTTTGCCTAGGGAATTAGCAATGTCCTGGTTCAGATGGCAAGGTATCCGCGCGCAGGAGATTGGGGTTCGATCCCTGGGTCCGGAAGATGCCTCCCGTAGAAGGAAATGGCAACCCACTCCAGTATCCTCGCCTGGGAAATGCCACGGACAGAGGAGCCTGATGGGCCGCAGTCCATGGGTCGTATCAAAGTTGGGCTCAACCCAGCAACTACGAACAGAAGTAATTCCAAAGACCACACTCAATTGTGTGTGTGTGTGTGTGTGTGTTGTGTGTGTCTGTATCTCCTCTTGCCGTCTTGGAGTCTGTCTCGGAATCTTCATGTATTTCTGCCTCTGTATCTCCTGACAGCCAGCCGCCGGCGCGTTCGTCTGGCCCCGGCCTCTCCCAGGCGCTCTGGTTCTGGCTGAGGAGCTTGCGCAGGC
>NW_020867698.1:0-25552 GCF_003369695.1 Bos indicus x Bos taurus
CTTCTTGCCAAAGAGTAAATGGCTTTTCTTCCCAAAGGCAGGAGGCATTTGGCTCAGGAGCTTAATGCAGAGAATTGTGGAAACTCAGAGCGGGAATTCCCATGAGAAAGGTTAGTGGAATGTGAGGTGTCAAGGGAGTCTTTGATAGTAAAGCGATGAATATATAAAGTTCTACAGTACTTTGAGGCAGAATATAATTCAATATATAGTGTAGAAAGTAGAAAGCTTATATTTTTATTCTTGTAAAGGATTTTAGCATAAAAATTATAAGGAAGAGTAAAAGCAAACAAAACTAAATAAAAAAAAAAAAACAATTATTTTAGAGGGGCAATTTTAAAACTATGAACAAACAGTGTAGTGTTCAGAAGACTTTTGCAGAATCCTAGATACTAATATCATGACACTAAACACCATAATGGTTATATAGGGAGCAATTGTTATCTGAGCCTGGCTAAAGAGACTACTAATCATTAAGTTAGACATTATGGGTGCATGTGTTGCAAAGTCACTTCAGTCCTGTCCAATTCTTTGAGACCCCATGAACTGTATCCTCCCAGGTTCCCCTATCCATGGGATTCTCCAGGCAAGAATACTTTCTGGAATGGGTTGCCATGCCCTCCTCCAGGATATCTTCCTGACCCAGACCAAACCAGGATATTTACTGCTGAGCCATCAGGGAAGCCCAAGTTAACATATGTCAGTCATTTCAGTCATTCAGTCATGCCCGACCCTTTGTGATCCCATGGACTGTGGCCACGAGAGGCTTCCCTGTCCATCACCAACTCCCACAGCTTACTCAAACTCATGTTGATAGAGTCAATGATGTCATCCCAACCATCTTCATTTTTCTGTCGCCCCCTTCTCCTCCTGCCTTCAATTTTTCCAGCATCACGGTCTCTTTCTTAATGAGTGAGTTAGTTCACAACGGTGGCCGAAGTATTGGAGCTTTTGGCATCAATGCTTCCAAATGAATATTCAGGACTGATTTCACATCACCTGCCCACCAATAGCTAAGCTCTGGTTGAAGTCTATAGCTTAATGTAAAGTGAAAGAATTTGTTTGCTCTTTCCTAATTTATATATCAGTTCAGTTCAGTCGCTCAGTCATGTCCAACTCTAGCGACCACATGGAGTGCAGCACACCAGGCCTTCCTGTCCGTCACCAACTCCTGAGTTTATTCAAACTCATGTCCATTGAGTCAGTGATGCCATCCAACCATTTCATCTTCTGCTGTCCCCTTCTCATCCTGCCTTCAATCTTTTCCAGCATCAGGTCTTCTCAAATGAGTCAGCTCTTCGCATCAGGTGGCCAAAGTATTGAAGTTTCAGCTTCAAACATCAGGCTTCCAATGAATATTCAGGATTGATGTCTTTTAGGATGGACTGGTTGGATCTCCTTGCAGTCAAAGGGCTCTCAAGAGTCTTCCCTAACACCTCAGTTCAAAGCATCAATTCTTTGGCTATCAGCTTTTCTTTATAGTCCAACTCTCATATATTCATACATGATACTAGGAAAAACCATAGCCTTGACTAGACAGACCTTTGTTGTCAAAGTAATGTCTCTGCTTTTGAATATGCTGTCTACGTTGGTCATAACTTTTCTTCCAAGGAATAAACCTGTTTTAATTTCATGATTGCAGTCTCCATCTGCAGTGATTTTGGAGCCAAAAAAAATAGTCTGTCACTGTTTCCCATCTATTTGCCATGAAGTGATGGGCCCAGATGCCATGATCTTTGTTTTCTGAATGTTGAGTTTCAAGCCAACTTTTTCACTCTCCTCTTTCACTTTCATCAACAGGCTCTTTAGTTCTTCTTCACTTTCTCTGCCATAAGGGTGGTGTCATCAGCATATCTGAGGTTATTGTATTCTCCCATCAATCTTGATTCCAGCTTGTGTTTCCTCCAGCCCAGCATTTCTCATGATGTACTCTGCATATACATTAAATAAGCAGGGTGACAATATACAGCCTTGACATACTCCTTCTCCTATTTGGAACCAGCCTGTTGTTCCATGTCCAGTTCTGTTGTTTCCTGACCTGCACACAGATTTCTCAAGAGGCAGGTCAGGTGGTTTGGTATTTCCCATCTCTTTCAGAATTTTTCAGTTTATTGTGATCCACACAGTCAAAGGCTTTGGCATAATCAATAAAGCAGAAATAGATGTTTTTTCTGGAACTCTCTTGCTTTTTCAGTGATCTAGCGGATATTGGCAATTTGATCTCTGGTCCCTCTGCCTTTCTAAAACCAGCTTGACATCTGGAAGTTCATGGTTCATGTATTGTTGAAGCCTGGCTTGGAGAATTTGAGCATTACTTAACTAGCGTGTGAGATGAGTTCAATTGTGCGGTAGTTTGAGCATTCTTTGACATTGCCTTTCTTTGGGATTGGAATGAAAACTGACTGTTTCCAGACCTGTGGCCATTGCTGAGTTTTCCAAATTAGCTGGCATATTGAGTGCAGCACTTTCACAGCATCATCTTTTAGGATTCGAATAGCTCAACTAGAATTTCTATCACCTCCCTTTAGCTTTTTTGTAGTGATGCTTCCTAAAGCCCACTCGACTTCACATTCCAGATGTCTTGCTCTAGGTGAGTGATCACACCATCGTGGTTATTCTGGGTCATGAAGATCTTTTTTACATGATTCTTCTGTGTATTCTTGCCACCTCTTCTTAATATCTTCTGCTTCTGTTCGGTCCGTGCAATTCTGTCCTTTATTGAGCCCATCTTTGCATGAAATGTTCCCTTGGTATCTCTGATTTTCTTGAAGAGATCTGTAGTGTTTCCCATTCTATTGTTTTCCTCTATTTCTTTGCACTGATCACTAAGGAAGGCTTTCTTATCTCTCCTTCCTATTCTTTGGAACTCTGCATTCAAATGGGTATATCTTTCCTTTTCTCCTTTGCTTTTCACTTCTCTTCTTTTCACAGCTATTTGTAAGGCCTGCTCAGATAGCCATTTTGCTTTTTTTGCATTTCTTTTTCTTGGGGATGGTCTTGCTCCCTGTCTCCTGTACAATGTCATGAACCTCTGTCCATAGTTGATCAGGCACTCTGTCTATGAGATCTAGTCCTTAAATATATTTCTCATTTCCACTGTAGTATAATAGTTAGGGATTTGATTTAGGTCATACTTGAATGGACTAGTGGTTTCCCTACTTTCTTCAATTTAAGTCTGAATTTGGCAATAAGGAGTTCATGATCTGAGCCACAGTCAGCTTCCAGTCTTATTTTCGCTGACTATATAGAGCTTCTCCATCTTTGACTGCAAAGAATATAATCAATCTGATTTTGATATTGACCATCTGGTGATGTTCATGTGTAGAGTCTTCTCTTGTGTTGTTGGAAGAGGGTGTTTGCTATCACCAATGTGTTCTCTTGACAAAATTCTATTAGCCTTTGTCCCTGCTTCATTCTGTACTCCAAGGCCAAATTTGACTGTTACTCCAGGTGTTTCTTGAAGTGAAGTGAAGTGAAATGAAGTCGCTCAGTCGTGTCCAACTCTTTGTGACCCCATGGACTGTAGCCTACCGGCTCAATCGTCCATGGGATTTTCCAAGCAAGAGTACTGGGGTGGGTTGCCATTTCCTTCTCCAGAGGATCTGCCCGATGTAGGGATTGTACCCAGCTCTCCCTCATTGTAGGCAGACGCTTTACTGTCTGAGCCACAAGGAACTTCCTACTTTTGCATTCCTGTCACTCATAATGAAAAGGACATCTTTTCTGGTGTTAGTTCTAGAAGGTCTTGTAGGTCTTCATAAAATTGTTCAACTTCAGCTTCTTCAGCATTACTGGTTGGGGCACAGACTTGGATTATCGTGATATTGAATGGTTTGCCTTGGAAATGAACAGAGATCATTCTGTCATTTTTGAGATTGCATTCAAATACTGCATTTCAGACTCTTGTTTACTATGATGGCTACTCCATTTCTTCTAAGGGATTCTTGCCCACAGTAGTAGATATAATGCTCATCTGAGTTAAATTCACCCATTCCAGTCCATTTTAGTTTGCTGAATCCTAAAATGTCAATGTTCACTCTTGCCATATCCTGTTTGACCACTTTGCAATTTGCCTTGATTTATGGACCTGACATTTCAGGTTCCTATGCAATGTTGCTCTTTACAGCATCAGTAAAGAGACTTGCTTCCATCACCAGTAACATCCACAACTGGGTGTTGTTTTTGCTTTGGCTCCCTCTCTTCATTCTTCTGGAGTTATTTCTCCACTGATCTCCAGTAGCCATATTGGGCCACCTACCGTCCTGGGGGTTCATCTTTCAGTGTCCTATCTTTTTGCTTTTTCATACTGTTCATGGGGTTCTCAAAGCAAGAATACTGAAGTAGTTTGCCATTCCCTTCTCCAGTGGACCACATTTTATCAGAACTCTCCACCATGATCCAGATAATTGTGGATATATTTTGAAAGGTTTAAGTTAGATACTTCATATACTGCAGAAAGAAAAACTGGAAAAAAAAAAAAAGAATCAATTGGGGCTTTGTTTTTTTTCATTTTTGGCTTGATTATGGCTTTTGTTTTTGTTGTTTGTTTTGATTTCTTTGTCTCAAGAAATATAATCAATTATAACTAATATAAACAAAAAGAAAATTTTTATGTTATGGAGTAGCTCTTGGAGCTAAAGGCGTATCTCAAGAACCAAGCCCAGGAAGGCAGTGTCCTGAGTAGCTTCTTGGTGGCAGGTAGCAGAGTTCATATAAGTCTTCTCAGGGAACTCCAGTGTGATTAATTATCTCCAACATTTTTCTTTCTTGGCCCTTACATGCAAGTTTTAAAGTCCCAGAGAGAGAGAGAGTTTGAATGATCTGGCATCCATCCTCAATAGTGGTTAAGAAAAAGTCACAAAGATTTCACACAGGAGAGGAGAGGTATATCCTGATAGGCAATTGGGATGCTATTATCAGAAGAAAAGTGAGTGGTTGCCAGACAGTAAAACCAGGAAATATCTGCCACAGAATCTAGACACAATATGCTTACAAAGCAAACTTTTGTGAAAAGGCTGATTTCATGATCTATTGAAAGACTCTGCTTGCTGCTGCTGCTGCTGCTAGTTCACTATAATTTGTTTCCTTATGTATTTATCCAGACATTAATACTATGAGTTATGTTTTGTACTTAGGGGAGATTGTGTGTATGTAGTTAGAAATAGTAATAATTTGCACAGAAATCAGAAAGAATCTATTATTCCAAAAGATTTCAGCTGTTATGAGAACTCTGATTCTTGACTAATAAGAAATAATAATGTAATAGCAAACACATGCTTTCTATGGTCTAGGCAGAGAAGGAAATGGCAACGCACTCCAGTACTCTTGCCTGTACTTGCCACTCCAATACTCTTGCTTGTCCACTCCAATACTTGTAATTGCCACTCCAATACTCTTGCTTGTCCATGGGGTCGCACAGAGTCAGTTACAACTGAAGCGACTTAGCATGTATGCATGCATTGGAGAAGGAAATGGCAACCCACTCCAGTGTTCTTGCCTGGAGAATCCCAGGGATGGGGGAGCCTGGTGGGCTGCCGTCTATGGGGTCACACAGAGTCAGACATGACTGAAGCGACATAGCAGCAGCAGCAGCATGGTCCAGGCACTATAGGAAGCACCTTAAAATTTTTACTTTCTATAACAGGAAAAAGTTGCAATGTGAATATATATGGCAATCCTTGTTTTTTAAAGCTATTTCTAATTTCAATCCACCTATCAATTTTTGGTGATTCATTTCAGGTTTTTGGGGTTGATCTGAGTTGATGTATAGATGCCCAAGTAGATCCAAAGTTCTGTTCAAAGGGTTTGTGATTTTTACGCATTTTTTACTGAAGATTAAAAAGTTTGCCTTAACAGAAGTAGTTTGATTATGAATTTTCACAACATATAGAAAAGGTACCAAATAGGGATTATCAAAGATGTTGACCCAAGGACTTATAATGGCACAAGGGAAGAACTTCTTCCGACCCCACATCCTAGCTAGTGTGAAATAGAGAGGTGGATTGAAGAGGATGTAGTGACTGCAATCTAGGAATAAAGACCAAGTGGCAAGTTACAAACCTAACTATTCTGTTCTATCTTAAGCTTTTAGGCAAGTATTGTATAATACTCCATAGTATATCCCTATTTCTTTCTTTCTTTTCTAAAATTGAAGTATAGTTGCTTTTAATGATGTGTTAATTTCAGATTAAGGCTATATATATATATTATTTTTCAATGAAACAGAAGACAAAAAAAACAGTCCAAAATGTAGTACTTGGATGCAATCTCAAAAATGACAGAACGATCTCTGTTTGTTTCCAAGGCAAACCATTCAGTATCACAGTAATCCAAGTCTATGTCCCAACCAGGAATGCCGAAGAAGCTGAAGTTGAACAGTTCTGTTAAGACCCACAAGACCTTCTAGAACTAACACCACAAAAAGATGTCCATTATATTATAGGGGACTGGAATCCAAAAGTAGGAAGTCAAGAAGTGGAGTAACAGGCAAATTTGGCCTTTGGAGTACAGGGCAAAGGCTAATAGGGTTTTGCCAAGAGAATGCACTGGTCATACCAAACACACTTTTCCAACAATACAAGAGAAGACTCTACACATGGACATCACCAGATGGTCAATACCGAAATCACATTGATTCTTTCTTTCCAGCCAAAGATGGAAAAGCTCTATACAGTCAGAAAAAACAAGACCAGGAGCTGACAGTGGCTCATATCATGAACTCCTTTTTGCCAAATTCAGACTTAAATTGAAGACAGTAGGGAAACCCAGTAGGCCATTAAGGTATGACCTAAATCAAATCCCCTACGATTATACAATGGAAGTGATAAATAGATTCAAGGGATTAAATCGGATAGACAGAGTGCCTGAAGAAATATGGACAGAAGTTCATGACATTATATGGTAGGCAGTGATAAAGACCATCCCCAAGAAAAAGAAATGCAAAACGGCAAAATGGTTGTCGGAGGAGGCCTTGAAAATAGCTATGAAAAGAAAGGAAGTGAAAAGCAAAGGAGAAAAGAAAAGATATACCCATTTGAATGCAGAGTTCCAAAGAATAGGAAGGAGAGATAAGAAAGCCTTCCTTAGTGACCAGTGCAAAAAAATAGAGGAAAACAATAGAATGGGAAAGACTAGAGATCTATTCAAGGAAATTAGAGATACCAAGGTAATTTTTCATGCAAAGATGGGCTCAATAAAGGAAAGAAGTAGTATGGACCTAACAGAAGCAGAAGATAGTAAGAAGAGGTGGCAAGACTACACAGAAGAACTATTCCAAAAAGATCTTCATGACCCAGATAACCATGATGGTGTGATCACTCACCTAGAGCCAGACATCCTGGAATGTGAAGTCGAGTGGGCCTTAGAAAGCATCACTATGAACAAAGCTAGTGGAGGTGATGGAATTCCAGTTGAACTATTTCAAATCCTAAAAGATGATGCTGTGAAAGTGCTGCACTCAATATGCCAGCAAATTTGGGAAACTCAGCAGTGGCCACAAGACTGGAAAACGTCAGTTTTCATTCCAATCCCAAAGAAAGGCAGTGCCAAAGAATGTTCAAACTAATGCAAAATTGCAACTCATCTCACATGCTAGTAAAGTAATGCTCAAAATTCTCCAAGCCAGGTTCAACACTATGTGAACCATGACCTTCCAGATGTTCAAGCTGGATTTAGAAAAGGCAGATGAACCAGAGATCAAATTGCCAACATTTGCTGGATCATTGAAAAAGCAAGAGAGTTCCAGAAAAACATCTACTTCTGCTTCATTGACTATGCCAAAGCTTTTGACGGTGTGGATCACCACAAACTTGGAAAATTCTGAAAGAGATGGGAATACCAGACCACCTGACCTGGCTCCTGAGAAATCTATATGCAGGTCAAGAAACAACAGTTAGAACTGGACATGGAACAATGGGCTGGTTCCAAATGGGAAAAGGTGTATGTCAAGGCTTTATATTGTCACCCTGCTTATTTAACTTATATGCAGAGTACATCATGAGAAACGCTGGGCTGGATGAAGCACAAGCTGGAATCAAGATTTCCAGGAGGAATATCAATAACCTCAGATATGCAGATGACACCACACTTATGGCAGAAAGCGAAGAACTAAAGAGCCTTTGATGAAAGTGAAAGAGGAGAGTGAAAAAGTTGGCTTAAACTCAGCTTTCAGAAAACTAAGATCATGGCATCTGGTCCCATCACTTCATGGCAAACAGATGGGGAAACAGTGGAAACAGTGGCAGACTCTATTTTTTGGACTCCAAAATCACTTCAGATGATGACTGCAACCATGTTTCTCCTTGGAAGAAAAGCTATGACCAACCTAGACAGTGTGTTAAAAAGCAGAGACATGACTTTGCCAACAAAAGTCCATCTAGTCAAAGCTATGGTTTTTCCAGTGGTCATATATGGATGTTAGAGTTGGACTATAAAGAAAGCTGAGCGCCGAAGAATTGATGCTTTTGAACTGTGATGTTAGAGAAGACTCTTGAGATTCCCTTGGAGTGCAAGGAGATCTATCCAGTCCATCCTAAAGGAAATCAATCCTGAATATTCACTGGAAGGACTGATGCTGAAGCTGATACTTGGCCACCTGATGCAAAGAACTAACTCATTTGAAAAGACCCTGATGCTGAAAAAATTTGAAGGCAGGAGAAGAAGGGGGAAACGAGGATGAGATGGTTGGATGGCATCACCAACTCAATGGCCATGAGTTTGAGTAAACTCCAGGAGTTGGTGATGGACAAGGAGGCCTGACAGGCTATAGTCCATGGGGTTGCAAAGAGTCAGACATGACTGAATGACTGAACTGAACTGAAGTGAATTCTTTTTCAGATTGTTTTCCATTATGTTATTGTTCCCTGTGCTATACAGTAGAACCTTGTTGTTTATCTATTTTATATATAGCATTGTTTATCTGTTAATCCAAAACTCTTAATTTATCCCTGCCTCCCTTCACCTTGGGTAAACATAAGTTTGTTTTCTATTTCTGTGAGTCTATTTTTATTTTGTAAATAGGATATTTTGATACCATTTTTTAGATTCATAATAGTACCATATGATATTTGTCTTTGTCTGACTTACTTCACTTAGTATGATAATTTCTAGGTCTACCCATGTTGCTACAAATGGCATTATTTCATTCTTTTTTATGGCTATGCAATATTCCATTTATGTATGTGTCACATCTTCTTTATCCATTCATCTTTCAACAGACATTTAGGTTACTTCCATGTCTCTGGTATTGTGAAGAGTGCTGCTAAGAATACTGGGGCCCATGTATCTTTTCAGATTAGATCTTTTCCAGGCATATTCCTGTTTGTTTCCATTTAAAGTTAAGGTTCAAAACACACACATGCCTAAGTGGAATTACCACACCTTGAAGAAGTCTCCTATTCTTAGTGTCACGTTTCTGTCCCTAATACCTTGAAGTATATTTATGGTTTGAAAATCACAACCTGAACCTTTTCTTTTCCAAGTTCTTCTATCCTTTAATGCTCAGTAGATCATTCTTAAAGTATGACCAAAGGTCTCTTTATGGAGAATGCAATTATACATATGCCAATTCTTACAAGTAGTACTTTTACTGAAGTTTCTGTTATTTTTAATGCTGTAGTCTTTAAACTATATTTCTTCATATTACTTTAAAGTATTAAAATGATTTAAAGACTTTAATTATACTCTTTATTGTTAAAATTAACTTTATGTTTATGTGTATTGCTGTCTCTGGTGAGACCTATCGTAACAAACTGCAAGTCCTTAAAATATAGATTATATGAGAAATTCAAGACATGTTAGGTGTCCAACTGAATTTTAGTAATGAGGAATAGGTGAAAAAGTTCTTGTCAAAGGGAAGTCAATTTGGCTCCAAGGGGCAAAGTTTTCTGACAGCTTCTGTAAAAAGCAGGTGTTACTGAGTAACAGCTCTGTTGTTTAGTAATTGACCCCAATACCAGTGGAAAGTTGAGAGCATAGATGATATGCAGAGAGTTAACAAGAAGAACCTCAAGAAACTCAAAATGTCCAGGAATCAGGAAAATTTAGAGGCACATAATGGAAGGAATATTGTGTCTGCCTAGCAACCAGTTTTTCCCATTTGGCCAAATAAAGTGTTGTGGGACTAAAATGTACTATATGCCAACTTTGAGATGCAGCAAAGAGAGTCAAAACTGGGAAATTTGCTCAACTACTGGTAAGAATACCTGTAGTCATTTCATTCTATAGAGTGATATGTGTTAAATATACCAATAAAGCAACTAAGTATAATTTCATTCATTCATACTTTGTTTATTTTTATTTATCTAGTTACCAATGCTTATACCTTGAGAATCCACCTGAGGTACACAGCAATCCACCCATTCATTTATGCAGTATATATAGCATCTACTAAGCATCTATTAAGCACCTACTGTAACCTGGTGATGAGGATATAGCCATGAGAAACAAAGCTTCTCATGAAGCTTACGTTCTGGTATCATCAAGATGACTGTATTCTCTGGCTGCAGCCTAGAAAATCAATGATTATAAAAATGGAGTCATCAAGTGCCTAGATTCTGGACCCAGAGCCTGTGTTTAAAAGAATGCTCTGCCACTGACTATGCATGACTTTGGAGTTTCTTAACCATTTGGACCTCAATTTCTTCATGAATGAGATGAAAATATAATGAGTTAGTACATATACTTACACAGAGATACACAGACATGTAAATATATAAATTAATACATATGTTGTTAATGTAAGTCCTCATATTAATGCATGGCACTAAGGAGCACCAGATAACTGTCAGGTATTGTTCTTATTAAGGGAAACTGATCAAAATTTGACTCATGGGTAATGGTGGTAGTGTTAGTCACTAAATAGTGTCCAACTCTTTGCAGCCCCATGAATGGTAGCCCACAAGGCTCCTCTGTCCATGGGATTTCCCAGACAAGAATACTAGAGTTGGTTGCCATTTCCTTCTCCAAGGCATCTTCCTGACCCAGGGATTGAACCCACGTCTCCTGCATTGGCGGGCAGATTCTTTACCACTGAGCCACCAGGGAAGCCCTCACTTATATAAAGGGCAGAGATTAGAGAAATCAAGACAGTAAACTTGATGTGCAATGCACCTCAATGGATTACTGATGCTTGTATTACTTGTTCAAAGAGGATTTAGAAGGCAAGAAACAGCATAATTCAGTGGGTAAGCTACCTATTTTGGGCCCTCAATTTCCTCATTCTGCAGAGAAGAGGGGATAAAAGACCTCATTGATAGGGGTAATGTGTTCAAAGTGCTTGGCACCAAGCCTAGTTGAGAGTGAGTGTTTAGGAAACAGGTACTGTTTGCAACTTGATTTTATTGAGCAGACACTATGTTTAGTTTTTGGTGACACTGGAAAAGAAAATGCAGTTGATTTTGTGATTAAGTGTATTTTAGGATGTACCAGCTATTTGTCTCAAAATGTATTTGTGATTAACTCTTCATCCCTACCTCTACCTACTCCTCTATCTTTCTTTCCCTTTCTGTTTCACAGAAAAAATTATGACCTCAGCATCCAAGGAATTCTCCGCCCATTTTTAATTGTCTGCATTATCCTGGCCTGCTTCATGGTGTGTCTGTTCATTTACATCAAGCCCACCAACAGCTGGATCTTCAGCCCGATGGAGTCAGCCAGCTCAGTGCTGAAAATGAAAAATTTCTTCTCCACCAAAACTGGTGATTTTAATGAAACTACTATTCTGATTTGGGTGTGGCCATTTGGGCAGACCTTTGACCTTACATCTTGCCAAGCAATGTTCAACATCCAAGGATGCCATCTCACGACAGACCGTTCTCTGTACAACAAGTCTCACGCAGTTCTGATCCACCACCGAGACATCAGTTGGGATCTGACCAATTTACCTCAGCAGGCGAGGCCACCCTTCCAGAAATGGATTTGGATGAATTTGGAATCACCGACTCACACACCACAGAAGAGTGGCATTGAGCACCTGTTCAACCTGACTCTGACTTATCGCCGTGACTCAGATATCCAAGTGCCTTATGGTTTCTTGACCGTAAGCACAAACCCCTTCGTGTTTGAAGTGCCAAACAAGAGAAGTTAGTGTGCTGGGTTGTAAGTAACTGGAACCCTGAGCATGCCAGGGTCAAGTATTACAATGAGCTAAGCAAAAGCATTGAATCCATACCTATGGGCAAGCATTTGGAGAATACGTGACTGATAAAAATTTGATTCCTACCATATCTACTTGCAAATTTTATCTTTCCTTTGAAAACTCAATCCACAAAGATTACATCACAGAAAAGCTCTACAATGCTTTTCTGGCTGGCTCTGTGCCTGTTGTTTTGGGGCCATCTAGGGAAAACTATGAGAATTATATTCCAGCAGATTCATTCATTCATGTGGAAGATTATAACTCTCCCAGTGAGCTAGCTAAGTATCTGAAGGAAGTAGACAAAAACAATAAATTATACCTTAGTTACTTTAACTGGAGGAAAGATTTCACAGTAAATCTTCCTCGATTTTGGGAATCACATGCATGCTTGGCTTGTGACCATGTGAAAAGGCATCAAGAGTATAAATCCGTTGGTAATTTAGAGAAATGGTTTTGGAATTAAAGTTTTCCATCATATACACATTTGACAAATCATTTTGATGAGATATTATCCAGGTTTTAAGGATGAGAAGAGACATTATTCTGCTTTTGTGTCATAATTTATTTGTATCACTCTCTCGGGTGACATGTATATTTTGATGGAGATTTTTAAGAGTGCAGCATCAGCAATCACTCCACTTGGTTTTAAATTATCTTATATATACCTAATTATGTGACCTGAAAAATAATTTATTATTCTCTATCATTTGTAAACCTCTTTTTTTTTCATATTTTTGTTGTTATCTCTAATGTAACTGTGATTTGATTGTTGTTCCTAAACTGATCAGTTGTTTCATCCACTTGGTAAATGAAGACACATATCTTCAAGTATGAAATATTTTCATTAAACATTATCATCTCTAGTTCCCAGTTGGCATAATGAAGCAAAGGAAAATCAATTTGTAATTGAATTCTAACCTCTTTGACTTTGAAGTTGAACAATGTATAACTCTCTATTTGATCTGTTTTTCACCTGTTTGATACGTTTGTGAATGCAGAATTATTCATGTAGTGAATAAGCCAGATAGTGGAGCAGAACTGTTCTATTCAGGAAGCTATTAGGCTTCTCGTTTATTTTCATTAAGTTGACTTGCAAATGCAGTCACTTGTTCTCATGATATTAAGCTAAATTACTTAAGTAGTTTTAAATATCCAATTTGGGGCAATTTTTGGTGCCTGGGAAATAATCCTAGTAACACTTAAGAAAAGCTAAGATAGTTTTCTTCCTGATCTTAACACTCATTATTATAATAAAACAAATAACCTCATCAAATGACAAGGGAAAAGGGTAAGTGTAGATACAAGTCATGTTTATAAATGGTACATTTATGTACAGTTTCTAACATATCAATTTAAAATATTTTTTTCTAAAGGCCCAATGTCTAAAACATTTTCCCATACCTATGGACATCTAAATTGAATATTTGAGATGTTTGTCCTATTATTTAAAAGAGCCTAAATAAAATTAGGGCTTCCCTGGTGGCTCAGATGGTAAAGAATCTGCCTGCAATGTGGGAGACCTGGGTTTGATCCCTGGGTTGGGAAGATCTCCTGGAGAATGGAAAGGCTACCCACTCCAGTATTCTGGCCTAGAGAATTCCATGGACTGTATAGTCCATGGGGACACAAAGAGTCATACACGACTGAGCAACTTGGCTAAATAAAATTTTCATCAAGGTGTTAAGTATAAAATGTTAAACATAATAAAGTGGGAGTCAATAGGGAACACATGCTAACACAAAATGAGACTTCAATGCATATTTGTTGAGTTAATAAATGGATGACATTTAATGTCATCAGAAAAGCTTTGCTTATTCCAATAAAGTGACAGCTCTAGTCTAGAGTTTCTAACTTGAGATGATGTTTTATATCCATTTTTGTAATTATCCATAAATGGCAATATGACCATCACCCTCAGGGTTTTACAGAACCTGAGTAAACTTTCATTACACTAAGTTTTTAGAGAATTCACCCCTGAACTTGCAGTTGCTATACAGTGTTTCTCCTCCATACAGTTAAGGGCTGGATATAAGCAGAGAACAGTAGATGTGAAATGATGGGACTCTAGGGATTCTCAAATAAACCATTTCCCAAAGAATCTTTAATGACTTTATTCCAGTCAGACCAAAAACCCATCAAAAGTGTTAGAATGTACTAATGACATCTATTTGAGTCTGTTTGTGGATTATTCTTATAGTCCTCTATATCAATAGAACTCAAATCCACAATTTTCTACATCAAATGTAAGCTAGACAGAGAGGCAAATTTGGATTCAGAAAGCAGGAGTTTATGTCCAACAATCCAGGCTGCCTTCTGAGGAAAGGAGCTCTCAGTACCACTAGAAGGATTTGAACAGAGGAAAATTACTGCATTGGTTGAAGGACTGTTTGATCTTCAGGTTCATTCCTTTACCCATGATTGAACAGGCTCCTTGTGTCAGGCAAGGCCCTGACCAGAGAAAAGATGAACAAGGTACCATCACTGCCTTAAAGAAACTTACATTAAGTCGAGAGATAAGGAAAACTTCCTTTGAGTCTATGTTTAGGCACATATACTCTGAATGAAATTTATATGAGTCACTGCTGACTTAATGAAAATAAGATAATAAATTTCTCCAACTGATTAGCTATTTGGCCAGTTTATGAGCCACAGACTTTGTTTATTCATTTGACCCAATGGAAGATGCCTGTCATATTATCTCTTATAACTGGATAGCATCCAGAAATGGCATGTCTGTGTAGGTGCCCTCGTAGATAAGGAAAAATTTCCACCCTCATTTATTTCATCATGTTCAAATAGATCAAACATTTATGTTTACATTGTTATCTTTTTGACCTACTAAAAAGTGTAGGGATCTAAAAAGAATGCATTACTAACAAATTTAGAAATATCTACTTTCTTCAAAAGCAGAAAAGCATTCAATAAAAAGCCTTTACTGCCTTGGATGCTCATGATTGCAAAGAACCAAGAAACCTGAGGGCAGTACCCTTATTGTTAACTATGAGTTTGGTCTCTTTCTCAGTCTGAGACTATAATTACATTCTGATAATATGGCTCAAGCTAAGGCAATAATACTAAGTGACTAACTAGCACATCTGTATATTAAAAATCCATTCTCAAGTCTCCAAAGAATAAGTTTTCTTAATTTGAAGTGCCAAAAATGAATGAAAACTTCAGTTCTAGGTCCATTGATCAGTGAGTTTTAGGACTGGAAGTAATTATAGCAATGTTTACAAGCAAATCCCTTCATTCTACTTATGAGGTAACTAGATTCAAAGATAATATTTATTTAAGACATATGTTCACATACTACACACACACACACACACACACACACACATACACACACACAAACACCCCACAGCTATATTGACATAGCCAAGATTAGAATTTCAGAGTACTATCTCCCTCAGTTTTGTGTTCTTTTTTCATCATATTCTTACCTTATCACTGAAGTACATCTCAATTCTAAAAATGTGACTATCTTATTGGAATTATTAGGGGTTTTAAATGTTATACTCTGTGTGGAAGCATTTTGACTTAAAAAATATATACATATGGTCAATACAACATGAAACTTGTTAGCATTCTTTCTGGCTTAAGTATCTTAGGAGTTGAGCAGAAGGAAGTAGGCTTTCACTACATTTTAAGTGAAATGCAACCTTCAAGATGGTGACTATTTCTTTGCTACTTCTTTAATAAATCCTGTGGATTACAATTCTTTTTAAGGTTATCTCATGGTGAAAGATAAAGATTTGGCAAAACTGCTGGTTATAAAAACAAACTTGCCAGGAGGTAAACTGTGAATAAAAAAAAAAAATAGTCCACTCAAAATGTTTTATTTAAAAATATAAAAATATTTTACTTTCAATTATCTAAATATTTAAATATTATTCACTATAGGCCTTACTAATAAAGAAATATAAATATTAATTATTATGGGCCTTATTAATAAGAACATGTACTTAATTCTCCAAATCCAGGAGTAGGGCATATCTGGAAAAAAAGACAGTCATAGTTTATGACAGCCATAAATTTGACAATATGAAGTACAAACTGAAAAGAATTATCTAAATAAGAAACCACTATCCACTTAAAAATTATATATTTACTACATAAATTCTGATAATCCCAGAATGTATAGAAATGCCTTCTGTTGTGAGGGCTTAGAAAGCTCAGAGCATTTGAGGTATAAATTAACCAAATATTTAGAAATTATTTGCTGACCCTTTAAATTCCTGTCTTCAGTTGGAGGTTAAATATGGAAAGAATTGGAAACTATACTTTTGAGATCTTTTTGCCTACCTGTTTTCAAACTAGATTCCATGAGTCTTGAGGTAATCATCCATAAAATGTCTTTGTATGACTTAATTACCAAAACAAGGCTTAGATCCTTACATTATGACTTTGTGCTTTATCATATCTTTGAGTGCCCTTAAATTCTGATCTTGTTTAAGGGGATTTCTTACTGCATTAACTATAATCAAGCTGTTAAACACAATAAACTTTAGAATCTAAAAGATAAATCTAGTGCCTAATATACAGGAGGGTCTCAACAAATATTTTTTGAAAGAATAAACAGATTGCATTAGAGACCATGCAAAATATTTTTTTAAATGTGATGAGTTCCAGCTTCTTGGTACCCACCTGAGGTGATATACTTATTTCATTGGTCAGTTTGCTGCCTAAGTGCAAAAGAAAGCCATTTTAAGGTCTTTCTAGTCTTACTGCATTCTATGACCCCCAAAGAAGTAACAGTGCAAGAAAGATTAAGAACTTGGAACATGTTGAAATTCTATTCAAATATTAACATACTACCTGTTTCTAATAGGAAGAATAATTAGTTTTAAGAAGAATATAAAGTGCAAGCAGAATATAAAGCAAGTTTCTCCCAAACTGTGCTTGTGAGAAATATCTTTCTTTCCTCCCTAACTGCACTTTTTTTAACATCACAAACATCAGTCAATTAAGATGTTTTTTTTTTTTTTTCCTGGTGTCCTCTCATTTAGAGATTTTGTAGCATTTTACAAATGGGTAAGCTCCACTACTACCAAAAGTCTTCTTCCTCTCAGTAATTCATATTGAATGAATTCATATCCACAAGCATTATATAAAGCAGTTTACAGCATAAATGAACCACTCCAATATTCTCGCCTGGAAAATTCCATGGACAGAGGAGCCTTGTGGGCTACAGTCCATGGGGTCGCAAAGAGACACAACTGAGCACACATGCAACGCAACAACAGCAACATAAATGAGACTTTGCCTGCTAAATCAGAACTAGTAATGCTAGGCTGGGTTATTGGTCCTAAAAACTATAATTTGAGAAGACCACTTAACCTCTCTGGACCTTGCTGTCTGTAATGTTCCTTTTAGCTCTGTTACTCTTCTCATCTAAGATCTAAATTGATGTTTGTGTGTGTTTGCAAATGCAATTCCAATGACCATCATAAAAAATATTTTAAAGGTAAATATTCCAAGAGAATTGCCTTTTACTTCTCTGAATAGGCATTTAAAGCATAAAACTGATTATTAATCTAATATTTGGAAAGAACCCTAATCCAGTGCTTGAATATAGCAAGTACTCAATTAACTAAGCCTGCTTCTTTAACTCCTTCCTCCTCTTAATTCTCTACCTACTTCCTTTGCAATTCATGTACTCACTATTCCCTGAGACTTTAATTGCCTGCAGAAAAATAACCATATATTGGGCATTATTTTAAAATATTTTAGATTTTTCTATACTATCCACATTCTTATCAGAATAATGTAAAATTTTTACTGATGCGAAAATTTCAGGAAAGCAGTGGACCTGCATAGTCAATTCCCAGGTGACAGTAAAATAGTGGAGCTAATTTGAGTAAGCCAGATTGAATACATCTGGACAATTGAGCTATTTTTTAAACTCATGGCTAATATATATTTATTCATTTGACTTAAATTAAATATATTTTAAAGAAGAATTTTAAAAGAACCTCTCAAACAGTAGCTGCCTTTGTCAATATTAGTGAAAAGCCTGGTTCCTGGGTCACCTAACTTAGAAAAACCAGAGGTATTTATGAACAATACTGATTCCTAGGCCCAGCTTATGCAATTGGAATCTCTTCATATAAGTTTAAAAAAAAAATGCTTTTAATGCATGACCTAAGTTAGATTCTTCCACGCTATATTTTGTGAACCATCATAAGACAATGGTTCTCCAACACACACATGTTTTTGGAACTTCATGAGAATCATTTGAAAAAGTGTTAATAATGCAGAGCTTCTGATTCTCTGAGTCTGAGATGGGAGCTGAAATTTGTATTTTTAAAATCTCCCCAGATAGTTCTGATACACTCTCAATTTTGAAGTCTGATTCTTAGCCACCTGTTAAATGGGAAATATTCTATTGCTCAGTTGATAGGAGCTATCACCTTTCTTGAGTTCAAACTGGAATCTTTCAAATATGTCAGTAAAGTATTCATTCCTCTACTTCAAGATCCAAAGCATTGTCTGTGCCTAATTATTCCATGCAGGGTCTCCACAGGTGACGCCACCTCTGAAAGCCACCAGTCTACGCCAAAGACATAAGCAATTCTTGGCCTGGAGGAATTAGTAGGATAAGAAAAGGTTATATATCTTGAAAAAAACCTCTCATTGTCTTTCTGGGTTATAACTTCATGTTTATATTTTACAATGAAAGGACTAGACTATCTGATTACTAAAATTCTTTATAGCCATAAAAATTTAAGTTTCTGTAATCTGCTTATCTGCTATATGTGTTTAAGAGACACATAAAGGATAAGCTTTCCCATATTCCAAAGTCCTTGCTTGATGAATAGAAAGTAATTTGCAATTGGAAAATAGTAGCAAGGTAGAGTACATAAATTTTTTTAATTGAAGTATAGAAAATTGATTTACAATAAGAGATGAGGATTCAATTCCTGGGTTGCATTCAATTCCTGGATGAGAGCATGGCAACCCACTCCAGTATTCTTGCCTGGAGAATCCCATGGACAGAGGAGCCTGGTGGGCTACAGTCCATAGGGTCACAGAATCGGACATGACTGAAGCAACATAACATACATGCATACATAGAGTAGATGATGTACAGTATAGTGGTTCAACATTTTTATAGACTTATGCCATTTAAAGTTACATTATAAAATAACGGCTATCTTTTCTTATGATGTACACAATAAACAACAAGTTTATATTGTACAGTATGTGGATTTTGATGACCACAGATTTAGAGTTGAATCTTAGCTCCTCCATTCACTATATGCAAGTTAAATTACTTCTCTTAGCCTCAGATTTTGCATGTGGAGGTAACATGCATGTGGAGGTAACATATTCCTGATGGTTTTGTGTGTGTGTGTGTGAGGACAAATGAAATGTTATTTAAGTGACTATACAAGGTGTCCAATGAATATGGTTTGGGTGAGTCAGCAGTAAAGAAACTGCCTGCAGTGCCGGGGACACTGGTTCAATCCCTGGGTTGAGAAGATCTCCTAGAGAAGGGAATGGCAATCAACTCCAATATTCTTGTCTGAAAAGTTCCATGGAGAGAGGAGCCTGGTGAGCTACAGTCAGATAGAATCAGATATGACTTAGTGACTAAACTACCACCACCACTATAAAGAAAGGTCATTGTGGGGAATCCAAAATTATTTCCACAATCTCATTTCTGAGACTCTGAAAACACTAAGAAGACAGTGTATAAGAATCATTGCAAATTTAAAGAAGCCACAGGAATAATCTTTAGGAGAGGTGTAACAAATATAGTGTGGAAGCGTGCATTCACATCTTCTGTAATGCATGGGGTGTGGGAAGCTGACAGTCATCGTATATTGGTATGATTTGCATTACTAAACATATACATCATTTTCTTCAAATCATTGGAACCCAAAGCAGACCTAGTTTTCTCTCCATACTTACGAACAATCAATAAGTTAATAGTCAATTTTGCTGGTATGGCTCAATCAGTTAATGGAATATCAGGAAGATTCTCAGAGATCATTATCTGGTAAGGAAAGGGGCCTAGAAATATTCAACAACTTGACTTAATCGCTCATTTCAGTTGTCCAGGAGTTTAGCCACAGAACTAGTTATGAGACAAGTTAGGAAAGAGAATTAAGTCTTCTTTTCATAAAGTTTTTAAAAAATGCTAAAAGATTCTTTTAAAATATTAGGGTATACATTCAATAAGCAGGAATATATTTGTTTAGTGGTGCAGAAATAAAATAATTCTTAACCAGAGTGTGCTTAAGACTCCTCTAATTGCTAGTTTCATAATAAAAAGAGTTTTGACATGAATAATCTCAGTTGTTTGTGTGCACAATTTCTAAGTTGTACTATAAGAACACAAAAACTTAGACTTAAGGAAAAACTTTAATGTGTAAAAAAATGATATTCAGAATAGTATTTTTAAGTAGTTTCTAGTTGCATTGCTTTAAAAAATATTAGAAACATTTATCATTTCAGATACAACAGAAATTTCCAAAAACTGAATTAAGTCATTTTTCTGAGTTCTCTGGCAACCAATTTGTTGAACTAAGTGTATATATAAAATATGTTGTAATATATTCATCTAAAATTTGAATCTCATTGTGAAAACATGTTTTATCTGAAATATTTTAAAAGCTATTTCTACACAGAGGTACATTAACAGTGGTTGCTTTCTACACATGACTGCATTCCATTTTGATTAATGAGAGTGCAGGAGATGGAAAAGCAGGCTCGGCAGAAACAGTACCCAGACTAAATTAACAACCCAGTACTACTCATTATGCAAGAAATATGTGCCAGAGTTACAACAGTGCATCCCCTGACCTCAGATGGGCCTCATTAGCCACCTTTGGTCCCTCAGATGAGACATCCTGAAGATGCCATCCTCATCCAAGACAATTTTGCTGCAAGAGAGCTCACTATCATCCAATGTAGGATACGTGTCTCCAGGGACTGTAATAAGATCAGGCCTTTCTTTACTGGTTTTCAAAAGCCCTTGAGCAAATTGCGAATATCTGGTTGTCTGTATAAAACCAGGAGCAGTGCACTTCTTAGATAAACAGATGACATATCTCACATATTTTACATATTTTTAACATAATGAATCCATGGACAAAGAACATCAAGAAAACAAAACAAAAAAGTCTCTTTTAGTTTGTAGATGCTCTACACTCAAATCAATAAAATCTCTTGCCCTGGAAGATTAGCAAATTATGTGGAATCCATTGGAAATAGAGACGGGGGGAGGGTGGGGGACTGTGAAACAGCAACATGTCTTTTTACTCTTAAAATAAAAAATTTAATCTCTAGAGCAATCAGAGAATTCTTTTTTTTTTTTTTTTTTAAGGTTAGGTTCAGTAGGAGTCAAGGTTAGTGGAGTCATTGTAAATTTTTTCTATAAATCTTGTGTCAGATAAAAGTAAGAAGTAATGCTTCCTAAAGGAAATGCAGCTAGTCAAAATTATTTGAATGGAATTATTGAGATTTACCATCTTCATTGTAATACTGTGATTTATTCTGAATCCAAAACAACTTGTGTATAGTGTTTTTAAGGGAAAAAAATAAAGAGTGACAAGTCTGCAGGTAGAATGAAGTTCACAAAGCTCAGGAATGAGAAAAATGATGACAAGAAACAATGAAAGGAATAGTGAATAGAACTCAAACTCTAGTGACACAATCTATTGCATTAATTTCACTAGCTTTCTGAGCCACAGATTTCTAATTAGGTTTAACCGATTTCAGTGGACTTTACATTATCATCTCTGAGAAGTTATTACAAATTTAATTTTTTGGTTAGACATCCTGATTTAAATTAGCCTGGCCACAGGACATGAGCTGTAATATATTCACCTAGAATTTTTCTTCTTTTCTCCCTGCTCCCTCCTTGTGGTCAGTGGATGGTCAGTGAGCCATAGGGAAAAAAGTTGACAGGCAATAAACTAAAGAGCTGCTAAAGAAGAAAGCAACAAAAGAGATGTACAGGTGAAGAATAGGGATCTCTATATACTTTTTCTTACCTAATATCCTCAAGAACACACATAAAAAGTCACCCATATCTTTTTTTTTTAATGTAGGTTAAGTGTAAACTTTGAATTAAAATGACATATACTCAAGTAAGGAAGGTCAAACTATCATGCTGAAACAAAACTGTGCCAATTCTAGCCAATACGTGACTTGTAAGGGTCAGTAATCCACAAACTATTTGGATGGTAATTGTGTATTTTATTCATGTAATGTGATTTTGCACTATTGTATTGTCATATTTAAACAGACTCAAAAACACCCTGAAACCTAAATGCCAAAGGTACAGTTTACAGGTTCATGTTATTTCTTGATAAGGATTTAATTGCATTGTGCTAATAGTTGTTTAAGGCTCTTAACTTTCTGTATGTGTATTATTGCCATGCAAACCCAATAGGGTTGTTGTAAGCACACTAATTGATCATGTGAATTTTGTAGATAAAATCATACATTGATCAGAAATCACTTTTCTACTTATTTTTTTGTAGAGTATTTTTCCACACTTGAAAAAAACATGATTATTTTATATCAAACATCAGCTTTTCTTTAAAATCTTATTTTAGTAGCCAGTGCATGCTTGAAACTAGATGTGCTAGAAATTATATGACAATATTAAGGTTCTGTTATATTGGGTGAAAAATGCATTGCCGTTAGTGAATCACACAACTTTGGGGAGATTCACACTGACAGCTCATCCACAGGCTTCATCTCATTCCGTGCGCATGATTCACATTCTTTCAAAAGTCCTTTTTAAACTTTAGAAGTGAAAATGTTACTGTTGGTGTGAATGACCCATAGACAATGCTACTTTGCTTATTTTCTAACTTTGCAGTGTATTGTGGTAAATTCCACTCTTCCCAATTTCTTCTTGGAGTTTTTCTTGTTGGCAATAAAATACAACAAAATCACTTGTTGGCAAATGATACAATTTACTGTATAGCATTTTCCTATAAAGCATGAAAAAAAATTCATCTCAATTCATTCCATACTATGAACACAATATTCTGGCAGCTTTTTCTACAATCAAGAATGGTATGTCTTTTTTTTTTTGACACTGCCAAAATCAGTACTACTGCCAGTGGGTTATTAAAAAAAAAAAAAAAAAAAAAAAACTTGAGGCCTGATCTGCACAACACTAAATTGGGCAATAACACAGAACATCCGGGCAGTGTGGACAGCCAATCAGTGTAACTGGTAGGAGGAAAAAAGATAAACCCAATCTTTTCCTCAGTAACTTGGGTAAAGAAAAAATGTGAATTTGGGCTGCAAGACAAAGTCTCTGCATGCTGATAATTTGCAGTAGTCCATGTGAGCAGAAAGTACTCCATTCAGCAAAGTCTTATTTTTATTTTTGCTTTTGTGTTCTTTTTTCAGAAAATATGCTTTTTGAAAGGCTTAATTCCAAACTGATCATAAATGTGGACCAACAACCAGCACCCACACCCAATGAAATTAGTTATTCACCATAATATGGTAAGGCTAGAACATAGCACTTGGTGACTTAAACATCAAGGTAACATTATACTGTTGGAAGGTACTTTCACTGCTATGTTATTAAAAACAGTGGGGATCCTATTTATACATTTATTTATTTATTTACAGACATTTGGTTCATTCAGGTTATTTTAACAGCTTCAGTGAAATTAATATAGTGGTATGAAAACCTGACTCTAGCTACTATTCCAAGTGAAAATCTTGCTACTGAGTCTTGCTACATCTTGGAGTCAAGCAGTAATCCAAATAATGAGTAACAAGTCCCAGCAATGTGGAGGCCAACTTCCCGGACCAGGATGTTGTATGTTTATGACATTTAGCAAACATTAATCTGGGCTCTTAGTTTGCTACCATACTGTCCCCTATATTGATTCAACCTGTAAATAGCATAACACATTATGGCAGCTAAGCAAATATGTTAATAAGCCATGAGAGGCAAAATGCCATTGAAGATCTGTATATTCAGCTATTTGGAGAACTTGTGTTTTCCACAAATTAAACTGGAGATGTCATTTGAGATTTTCTTCCCTTAAAAATGCCATTATAATTTGGATTCCTTGCCATTGATGTATTTCTGGGCTTATAAATATATGATGTAATTGCTATAGTTATAATTTTGTGAAATTTTGTTTACCAATTAATAGTGACTTCAATCTGTGCTATGATCCCCAGGCAGAAATAAATGTATAAAAGATTTGAGCCTGTATATGTAAGCAGAAATCTCTTCAATCATATTTCCTATATTCAGTGTAAGTACTTCACTGATTTATCACTAGAATTATTCCTTGGATGTGTAAATAACGATGTTCTATTCAGGCCTAATGAACTCTGTACTGTGAATATTTAAAATAAAAAGAATTCAATTTAAATGTGCATACTTACTGCTGGTTATTTATAATGCTCACATTCAAAATCATTCATTCGAGGAAATTTCTTTCCACTTACATTAACATCTAGATTCCCTGAATACACTGAATAAAAATTTAAAAGCTAAATAAATCTTACAGCTTATACATTCATTAAAAATACCAAATCAAAAAATGACGTGAACTCAACAGTACTCTACAGGGTGAGTAGCTCTTGTGTGAGTTTGGATGCCTGCATGTATATCTCGATGTGTGGGTCTGTGTTTTGTGTGCTCATGTGTATATTTGTATATCTCTGCTGTGTGTGGGGAGGAGGGAGTGTTTTTTTTCTTTCTCTTGGTTTCTTACTTCTTTCTTGTCTTTGGGCAGATAGTATATTTCAGCAAACATGGAGGGAAATCAAAACTCCTCAGTCCAAACTTTACAACTTGGATTCAACCACATACAGGTATTAACTGGCCATTCTTACTTAGGTTAGCTATCCCTTCTCCAGGTAGGCAAGCACTCAGAGATAAAAAGTAATTCATCTGGGCAGACATCCCATGAGTGGATACTGCACCAAATACGTCTATAACAATCCTCCCAAAATCTCTGAAACAGACCCTATAGTGATCCCAAGTAGTTCTTGTAAATTCTGTGGTCAAATATAAATGATAATAGTAGTAAATATATATCAAAGGCTTTCAATAATCCAGGCAATATTCTAAGTACCTGATATGTTTTTTCATTTAATCTTTATAGCACTCTACCAGTTCTAACAATACCTCTATTTTTCCCAGCCAAAAAGTTGGGACACTCACCCAAGTTGACACATTTGCAAAGGATAGACTTGAAATGAAATTTGAGGCCAAGCATTAATCCCAGGTTTCAATGCTTAACCACTAAGTTCTACTGGTTAGAAACAATGGGTTAAAAGAGGCTGAAGCAATGATTGGCTGATTGATCTTAAAGAAATTCCTTACTAACCTTAATGTGTTGCTGTGAATTATGATTTTCCAGATCAGGATAGAGCATAAAGTTTCCAAAGTTTCCTTTGGAAAATGTAAATCAA